>NC_072779.1:15000-187500 GCF_022539595.1 Amphiprion ocellaris | reverse complement strand
ATAGATAGATAGAGAGACTATAGGTAGGTAGATAGATAGATAGATAGATAGATAGATAGATAGATAGATAGATAGATAGATAGATAGATAGATAGACTATAGGTAGACTATAGATAGATAGACTATAGGTAGACTATAGATGGATAGATAGATAGATAGATAGATAGATAGATAGATAGATAGATAGATAGATAGACTATAGATAGATAGACTATATATAGATAGACTATAGATAGATAGATAGATAGATAGATAGATAGACTATAGATAGATAGACTATAGATAGACGATACATAGATAGACTATAGATAGATAGATAGACTATAGATAGACTATAGCTAGATAGACTATAGATAGATAAATGGTAGATAGATAGATAGACTATAGATAGACTATTGATAGACTATAGATAGATAAACTATAGATAGACTATAGATAGACGATAGATAGATAGACTATAGATAGATAGATAGATAGATAGATAGACTATAGGTAGACTATAGATAGATAGACTATAGGTAGACTATAGATAGATAGACTATAGATAGATAAACTATAGATGATAGATAGACTATAAACTATAGATAGATAGATAGATAGATAGATAGATAGATAGATAGATAGATAGATAGATAGACTATAGATAGACTATAGATAGATAAACTATAGATAGATAGATAGATAGATAGACTATAGATAAACTATAGATAGATAGATAGACTATAGATAGATAGATAGATAGATAGATAGATAGATAGGTAGATACTTATTTAATTTATTAATCCCATATACTAGCGTCAATAGTTTGGGGTCTCCCAGATAATTTCATGTTTTCCAGTAAAACTCCCACTTTTATCCATGTGCTAACATAACTGCACAAGGGTTTTCTAATCATCAATGAGCCTTTCAACACCATTAGCTAACACAATGTAGCATTAGAACACAGTAGTGATGGTTGCTGGAAATGTTCCTCTGTACCTCTATGGAGATATTCCATTAAAAATCAGCCGTTTCCAGCTACAATAGTCATTTCCCACATTAACAATGTCTACACTGGATTTATCATTCATTTAATGCTATCTTCATTGGAAAAAAAATCTTTGGTTGACATTTCTTCAACTATTAAAGCCTCTAACATCATTTTATGTGTAGAAAGACAAGGTTGCATTTTTTTTTATTTCTATTTTAACACCGTTATGGTGATGGGAACTCACTGGTGACAGAAACTGGCCTCCATAGGGATCTATATACTGTAATTATATAATAGATAAACTCTGGAAACCATCTGAGGTGGAACAACATAGAAGTCTGAGAGGAAACAAACTGACCCAGAAGCCTAAAAACACTGTTTGTTTTAGCAGCAGCTGGATATTGACATAATTAACAGACTTCAGGGAGATTTATCACTTTAAAAAAGCAAAAAGAATAAGTACAAGTAACTTTATTCTCACAGCTCTTTCCAAAATCAGCATGTCAATAAGTTTTCAGTCAGAGATCAATAAAATGTTAAGAGTTAAAACTGAATCAGGGCATCAATAAAATGCCTCTGAGAATAAACAGAAGGGAAATTAAAGAACATTTGAGTTTAACCAGATTAATGTTACCTTTGATAACGTTTTCTGTAACGTCTGTGTGAGCGCTCATCCATCTGTTTTCCTTCAGTGACCTGCTTCATTTACTAGAACAGAATAGCCACTTTATCGTCAACCAGAACATACACTAGTTGGTGCACATTATGACTGAAATTCCGGTGCAACAAGTTCGCCATCGGACTGATAAACACAAAAACAAAAATTTTTCTAAAAAACAATTCCAATATACATTTAAACAGCTCTATCTATCTATCTATGTGTATATATGTATGTATGTATGTATGTATGTATGTATGTATGTATGTATGTATGTATGTATGTATGTATGTATGTATGTATGTATGTATATACACACACACACACACACACACACCTGTAAACATACGCATCCGCACATATTTCTTTTACAGTGAAGATGTGGCATCAATATAGCATGTGCAGTGTAAAAAGTAGCAGCAGTTGTATTTCACAGTGAACTACGGGTGCCCAGAAGGGTTATTTTGAGTTCAAGAGTGTGATGGCTTGGGGGATGAAACAGTTCCAGAACCTGGCTGTTTTCGTTCTGATGCTGCAGAACCTCCTCCCAGAGAGGAGCAGGAGAACAGTCCATGGTGGGGGTGAGTGGAGTCTTTGATGATGTTGCTCTGCTGAGACAGCGCTTGTGAGCAACATCCTGGATGGATGGAAGAGAGGTTCTGATGATGTTCTCTGCTGTCCTCACCACCCTCTGCAGCGACTTCCTGTCTGAGGCCCTGGAGCTGCCAAACCAGATGGAGATGCAGCTGGTCAGCAGCTCTCTATGGTGCCTCTGTAGAAGGTGGTCAGGATGGGAGGGACAGCTGTGCTCTCTTCATCTGTTGCAGGAAGTGCAGATGTTGTTGAGCCCGTTTGACCAGAGATGATGCGTTTAATGACCAGTCCAGACTGTCCGTGATGTCCACCCCCAGAAATCTGGTGCTGCTGACCACCTCCACAGCTTTATTGTCAATGATGAGAGGTGAATGGCTGGGCTGCTTCCTCCTGAAGTCGATGATCAACTCCTTGGTCTTCTCGACATTCAGGAGCAGATTGTTCACGCTGCACCAGTCCACCTGCTGCTTCACCTCCTCTCTGTAGGACAGATCGTTATTGTCCTGAATGAGACCCACTACTGTTGTGTCATCCGCATACTTAATGATGTGGTTTGAGGAGGATGCAGAGCAGCAGTCATGTGTCAGCAGCGTGAACAGTAGTGGGCTCAGAACACATCCCTGTGGGGATCTGATGGAGACAGATGGAGCTGGAGATGGTGTTTCCTACTCTCATTGACTGTGGTCTGTTGGTGAGGAAGTCTAGCAGCCAGTTGCACATGGAGGTGCTGCTACCCAGTGGACTCAGTTTGCTGACCAGCTGCTGGGGGATGATCGTGTTAAATGATGAACTGAAGTCAGCCAGCAGCATTCGCATGTCGCTGTTCTTGTCCTCCAGATGTGCCAGGGTCAGATGGAGAGCAGAAGAGATGGCATCCTCTGTGGAGCGGTTCGACCGGTAAGCAAACTGATGTGGGTCAAGTCCAGGGGGCAGTGTGGAGATGATGTGGTCCTTTACCAGCCTCTCAAAGCACTTCATCATGATGGGTGGAAGTGCCACAGGGCGATAGTTGTTGAGGCAGGTGATGGTGGATTTTCTGGGCACTGGTATGATGATACTACTTAAATTTTCTGGTTGTGTAACTCGGCTTAGTTACACACAAGTTTGTCATCGAAGGTTACGCAATTTACAATCCTCACATGACACCAGACATTTTTTTTTAAGTATGATGTTAAAAAAACCTCATGTCACATTTTGCACACTTTATGTTAAACTGTCAAGAATAAAAAATGTTCCAGGTCCTGAAGCATTTCAGAATATTTGCAATAATAAATGGAAGAGCGTGAAGCCGATCTGTGCAGGAAAGAAACAACTGATGAACGAATTTTCCACTGGAAGATCGATCACTAGTTTGATTTGATGGAGAGGTTTAGGAGCTGATGTTTGTAAAACGTTTTAATTGGAAAACAACATTGATTTTGTCGTGTATCTTGTCCTGGAGCTTCTCTGATCTCCATTTCTTCTCTGTTCTGATGAACTCCAGCAGGTCGTCTTCATCGTGTCTACAGGTCTGAATGCACTTATCTCCCGTATGATTAGCTGGTTATATATTTAACGAGCATTGAGCATAATGAAGTGGCTGCTGAGTGATTTTAATTCAATTCAATTTATATAGCACCAACTACAAGTGAAATTGTCTCAAGACGCTTTACAGAACCCAACTATTTGGGTTGTTTTCTGTGAGCATTTTAAACATCCATACTGCAGTCAATCATGTTCATTTAATCGCAGGACAACAAAATCATGATCACAGTTGATATTTATTTCATCTTTTGCCCCAAAACTCTGTTAATATTGAGTCTGTAGCTTTTTCTCTCCTCATTTTGTTTTATTTCTTTCAACACGGTATCATTGAAATGGTTTATTTCACTTATCAGGCAGGAGAATCAGTGAAGAAGAAAACCAGAGACTTCCCTCCTCTGTGACTAAAGCAGTAGATTTAAACCAGCTTGATGATTTAAAAACCACCACATTAAACTTTAGGCCTGTTTAAACCCCCACCACTGACTACTTCCTGTTCTGTTCTCCCAGCAGGCTTTGCTCTGCAGGCGTACCGCGACGCCCAGAAGCCGTCTCCAATGGAGGTGATGAAGACTCAGGCCACCCGGCTGGCCGACAACCCCTCCGCCCGGAAGGTGTCGCCGCCCAAGATGGAGATCCCGACGGTGGACGGCCGACGGCAGGGAGCACGACCTCACAAGCTCAAACACCGAGACATGAACATCCTGACGCCCTCCGGCTTCTAGGATTCTCCAAAAGTCTCAGAAAATCTTCAAGTCTCCAAAAGTCTCCTGGCCGAGTGACGCTCTGAAGGTCCCATGAAACAAACACCTCTCTGTTACACAAATGCTCACCTGCCTCCTGCACAAAAACTCTGCTTCATTTCCACTGTTTCCTGTATTATTTCAAGTAGTTATAAAGGTTTCAACCCCCAGGTTTATGTGGACAGTCCATTGAAAACATCCGACACGGTTCACAGACAACTTTGTCTGTTTTGCAGCAGTTCCAGTTGTTCTGTCTTAGTTTTGCCTTTAAATGTCGTGATTTTTACTCAGCTGTTGTTTCCAGAAGTCTAATTACTTTCAAGGCCTCAATCGCACAAACAGTTGTAATAAACTGGAGTTATTCTTTGTGCAAACAGCAAAGGAAGACATTGGATTTCAGATTCTTCCATTCAAATGCATCTGGACTTGAGATGAATTTCCCTTTTGTTCTCCAGTTTTTCTGTTATTTGAAAACTTCCCAATCGTTTCATGGGACCTTTAGCTGCAGCTTGCCAGATAACCACTGGACTCTCCACCATCTCTGCCACTGAAACAAATCAAAATATTCAAAAAAAGAAAAAAAGATTGAAGTTTAGAAGAAAAGACTGCTGACATTCCTCTCATCCGTCATCACTTTAACTGGGGCTCAGACAAGAATCATCCCAGGAAGAAATGAGAACTTTGTCCAGCTGGAGGTGAAGATGGTTCCAGTTTAAAACGTTTCTGTTTAAATGCACTTTATCCTCATTTATCCAACCCAACGTTTCCTAGATGTAGACTAAACCTCCTCCAGTCTTCACACCTTGCTTGTGTCTAAAGGTCTTTTATTTTGTCATTCTCCAAGCAGGATGTGCAGAAGAACCACTTCCTTGAGTGTAGTTTGGCACCAACAACGGAACAAAACTATTCCAGATATATTGTAAAGAAAGATTTCGTCTCAGGAAAGTCCTCAGACTCCTGCTCACTGATTTGTTTTTAAAATAGCAGCAACTAATTTTATTCCTTTCGAGGATCAGAAGAAGAAAAAAAACTGAAAGTGAAACTCTGGACTGAAACTGATAATAGTACTAATAACTGATGATATGGAAAAGAAGTTTGAAGGATTGCTGTTTCTGGTTTTTAAAACAGCCGCCGTGTTCATCAGAAAGAAGTGAACAAGTCGCCACACGTGGCCTGAGAGGAAGCGACTGATGCCGGCTTTATTCCAGAAAGTTCAGCGAGTTTTCAGTTCCAGCTTGTAGAAGAGAATATATGCCAGAAGATTCATGCGAAGCTTCGTAGAAAATGCTGTTAAATGAAGCTGACGGTTATTTTGCACTCTTTCTTTCCGTTTTTTTTTTTTTTTTTTTAATGAAGTGGGATCAGTCTGTTCCCTGGTAATGGATCCGATGCATCAAAAACAGCAGCTAAAGACGTTTGTTTCGGTGTCGGTCCGTCGTCGTTTCATCCAGAACAAGAAGAACTCACTCTGTAGACGCTTTCTGTTAACATAAATCTGTTTGTTTGAAGTTTGTGATCACAAAGTGTTGAAAAGTGTGTTCGCTTTAAATGTGTCCCCGTCACAACACACTGTCCTCTGTATGTACGTGACTGAACTAAATTGTGTTGTTTTTCTAGTTGATGATTCTGAGAATAAATGTTCTCATCAGAAAAAACACCAGTCCATGTTTCTTTTTTTTGGTTTAAAAAAGTGTTTATTAAATCCTGACAGAACAGAACAGTTCATGTTTAACTGCTGGTTTTATTTCAGCCTCTAGAGAGACGAGCAGGTTTCGTCTTTTTCACATTGATTCACAGGCAGGAAAGAATTCAGTCTGCTTCAGTTTCAGCTTTAAGGAGGTGAAATTTTAAACATTCTGTTGAAATAAATGTCTTCATGCATCCTCATGTCTGACGTAGCTTTGCTCACTGAAGCGGTAAAAACCAAAAAAAGTTTCATTCTCAGTGAATTCCTGCACAGCGGGTCGGTCTAGTTCCTGAAACAAGAAGTCACTGAGGAGAGCAATCAGTCCATTACAGCGTTATTACAGAGAGAAATAGTCCGGTCTCCAAAAGAAGCTGTTCAACAAACCATTTAAACCTCGTATTGAACTGAAAATAATGCAAAGATGTTCAGACTAAGATCTTTCTTGTTAGTTGTTTTTTTTTTTTTTTTTTTTTTTTTTTTTTTAAATAATCCTCATTTTGAGTTTGATTCCAGCAACATGTTTTTAAGAAGTTGCTCCAGGAGTCTGTTCACCTTATATTTCACCAACAACTCAGGAAAATGAAAAGTTTTCCCATTCTTGATGGATTTAGGATTCAGCTACTCAGAAGTTTGACATTTATTGTTGCTTATATTTTAATAGAACTCAGAAAAGATGCAGGTTGCTTTTATTTTTGCTGGTTATGTGTCTAATTCAGCACTTTTTCCACAAAGCTTTGAGGAATAAAAACTAGAAATTGAGCTTCTTTATACAATGTCCAATAGACCATTAATAGTTCATTAATGTTTAGGCACTCAGGTATTCCTTAACCACAGGGAGCAGTCTTTTTCTGTTAAATTTAGTTTATTTAGTCACTTTTTCATCCAGACACCATCCACGCAAAGACTTTCATGTGTTTTAGAAGCAAACACAACAGTCCTTTTCTTGGTAGTTTATGACTTTTGTTAAACTCATAATCGATGTATTTTTGATTTCAAAACGTACCAAATGTTTCAACAGACCTGGTGCAAGTTTTAAAAAAAACACTGGATAAGTTTTAAAATCCAGTAAAACAACACAGAAAGGAAGGAGAACTAGTGTGGAAATGCATAAATATTAAGGATTATCAATAAAAATGAGCAGGTCTGACTGTAGCTGAATATATTAAAGTGTGTAAAACTCTGAACCTACAGCTGAATCTCAGAGGAAAATAAAACCGTTTTTGGTTTATTTTATCTAAAATCATCAAATATTTTCCAAGATTCTTGTTTTTTTAATTTCCCATTGAGAAACTTTCAGCACATTTTTTCACACATTGAAGTTTAAATGTGTTGAACGTTAAAATCTCAGGAACTATTCAAGATAATACCTTTAAATCTTCACTGTCATTTTTCCCTGTTAAAAGGGTGTTTTCCTTGCCACTGTCGCCTTTTGGCTTGCTCTGGGGGTTCAGGCATATGGGTTCTGTAAAGCGTCTCGAGACAATTTGACTGTAATTGGCGCTATATAAATAAAATTGAATTGAAATGAATTTCTCAACATCAGGTCATTGTTTCCGAATTTATAATATTAGACAAATCAAATAATCTAAATATGAAAAAAATAATTAAGCTGTCATGAAAAGTTCCATCTTTGAGCTCACTTTAACAAAAAATGGATACTGCAGAAGTCAAATAGTGATATTTACTGAAAAAAAAAACTTTTTAAGATGATTAGTCACAAAAAAGGAAAATAAGATTATTTTCTTTGAACTTTCAGAACTGATTGGTGAGAAAAGTTGGACCACAAAAACTAGAATGTTGGTAGACGTTTCAAAATGGCTCCCAGACAATTATTATAATTATCTAAATAAAACACTTTTTTACATTCAGGCAATCAGTTGAACAAAAATTGGTCGGCAGAAAAATCCTGATTGGTTGTGAAGTGTTCCTCCAGGTGTTTGTTCTTAGCGTGACACAACTTTTCCTGTCTTTTGTTGAACCAATTCCAAGTTTTTTAAACATTTTGCTGACATCAAACTCAAAATGAACATTTATTTTATCAAAAACAATGAATTTTTTTAAGTTTGAAGATGTAATATGTTGTGTGTGTGTTGTTTTCAGGTAAATCTAGGAGGAAAGATATCAAGGAGGTCAGAAATCCTTGTTGACTGCACTCCTGAGGTGTTAAAGAATGGAAACTTGGACATTGCGATGATTCAAACATGTTTTTCCTGGTTTACAGTATATTACTGCTGTGAATGAGGCTGTAGCTGGCAGAAAATGAACCATCAGAGTTTTCTGGAAGGTCGATGAATATGTAGAAGCACCACATGTGGACATTAGAACTCTAAAATGTTTGATTTTACCGTAGGAAAGAACAGGATGCTCTTGTTGTTGGAGGTTTGTGGAGGAAAATCTGCGAAAACCAAAAAAGAAGTTAAAGAAAATATTAGTGGAGAAGCAGGAATGCAGGAAATATTCCAAAACGAAGAAAAAGAAACAGCAAAAGCATCATATTAAAGAACACAAGCTTCTCTCTGATATTTCAATCCAAACATTTCATCAGTTGAAGGCTGGAGAAGTTCTATTAAAGCAGTCTCTGGTATAAAATCCTGTCTGAGCTTCACAGATGGATTCAGAAGTTTGAGAAAAGTTTATGGCTTCACTTTGGAGGCTGAAAGCAGGAAGACAAGTGGAATTTCCATGAGATGTTCCAGTGAACCGATCCAGCTAAAGTGTGAGGTAAGTTCTCACCATCTTCTGGAACCATCTTCTGGAACCAGCAGTTGATCTCCGTCCTCAGATACTCCCCGTTCTCTCTTTGCCTCCTGCTCTCCTGAAGTCTCCGTACATCTGGAAGAACATCTCCATCTCCCTCTGCAGCGTGGAGTTCCGGCGGTCGGCGTCAGCTTTTGCTCGCTCCATGTTGCGGATCTTTATCTCGGCGACGCTCCGGCTGCGTTTCTGCTGCTCCAGACGGACTCGGAGGACGGCGACTTGCCGCTGGAGAACGTTGTTGCAACGTTCCAGCCTGCGTGGAGAACATGAGAACGCTGTCAGTCTAAAACTCTCTGGATCAAAAGTTTACATTTTGATTCATGAATGGTCGCTCGAGCACACCAGCTTTATTTTATTTTACTTTGAAATCCAGGAGCTGCTCACTGAGCTCTGTTACTGGGTATAGACTCTTATTTTGAAAGTGAACCCATTCATACAGATGGTTTGTCCATGAAAACCTGTGTGACACAGGGACAGAAAGAAGCATCAGGGAGGTTTTAGGGCGGCTGTAGCTCAGGTGGTAGAGCGGGTCGTCCAATGATCGAAAGGTCGGCGTTTCGATTCCCTCTCTGTCCTAGTCATGTGCTGTTGTGTCCTTGGGCAAGACACTTTACCCACCTGGCCTCCAGTGCTGCTACTCACACTGGAGTATGAATGCGTGTGAATGTTGGTGGTGGTCGGAGGGGCCGTAGGCGCAGATTGTCAGCCACGCTTCCGTCAGTCTGCCCCAGGGCAGCTGTGGCTACAAATGTAGTTTACCACCGCCGAGTGAGAATGTGTGTGAATGAATAATGGATTCATTGTGAAGCGCTTTGAGTGCCTTGAAAAGCGCTATATAAATCTTATCCATCACTATTATTATTATTTTATTTTGACAGTCTAGCACATGAGGAAGCCATGAGATAGTGTGTTTATTTTGAAAAGCCTGCATATTTCCCTTGTAAGTCTTTTATCACATTTCAGAACTTTTATTTTGATAGTGTAGTGTTCCACAATGCGTCTGTTGACACTTTTTTTCTTTTAGCTAACTTGAAGCTTTTACTTTAAAAGGCCCGGTTAAATGAACTTCCTTCCTGTGGCCTTACTAGAGTCTTTTAAAGAAGAGCTGCTGTAGATCCTAAAACCTCTGGGACCCTCAGAGACTCTTATTTAGAAATCCAACCCAACAGGATGAGCCGCTCAGCACTCTGGTGGATATTGGTCTGATCCAATATGATACAAAATGTAGTTTTGTCTGGGAAAAAGATCCTTCAGCTGCTAGTATCCAGTCTACCAGAGGAGTTTAAATGCTCCAAGTTTAGGACAGAGCTCTTATTGTCTGGGAGTGAGGACAGTCTAGTTAGCAATGTGGTACTGAATCGTACCAGAGGGAGGTAATGGACCCCGAGAGCAGCAGTGCAGGAGGCAGAGGCAGCAGAAATAGTAGGTAATGTTCAGTTTGGCTGGGGAGGCTTGGGGCTTGGCCCAGGAAAACCAGCGTGGAACAAAGCAGGTCTAAAGGAGAAAAGAAAGCTGGGAGTGGAACAGATGCAGAGACAAGAGGAACTGCTAAGGGGGGCAAAGGCAGCTGGTCAGGACAAACAGGAGCAGTGGTTGAGCTGGGAAGGTGTTGAGAAGAGGAAGCTCAGCTGGAGGGACCTGTGGAGGATGGAAGAAAGCCGTAATAAAGTTCTAGTAGGGGCAACATACGATGTGTTTCCAACCCCTCAGAACCAGAGACTCTGGGTAGATGGAGACCAATCGTTCCTGCTGTGCTCAGGTACTGCAAGCTTACAGCATATTTTGTCTGATTGTAGAATTAGCTGATCACAAGGCCGGTATACATGGCGGCATAATCAGGCGCTGAGAAGCTGAGAGAGGAGAAAGCAGGAGAATTCTGGAGGTTCTAGTAAGGAGAGGTTAGTGGAGAAATTAGTTGGAGAGGAGAAGGATAAGGGTAAGGCCCTTATCCTTATCAAAGTTCCAGTCAGGAAATAGGCGAGAGCGTGGCCACCTGGTAGGAGCTGATGATGGGAAATGCAGGTAGATTTAGGAGGACAGCTTATTGTTCCCCAAGAAATAGTGTGAACTAATCTAAGGTCAGACATTGTTTTGTGGTCTGTGAATGAAAAGACTGTATTTCATTGAGTTAACAATCAGTGGAGGAAGAAGGCTGGATATGCAGACTGAAAGACAGAAGCTGAGCAGAGGGGATGGAGAACCAGAGTTGGTCCAGTAGAGCTGGAATGTAGAGGCTTTGTTGCAGCTGTTTCACTGATGAGCTGGTTCAGGGTCAGAGTCTGAGGGAGACGGTGAGGGACATGGCAGATGAAGCTGCTAGATCTAGTCAGTGGAGATGGATTAGGAGCGATAATAATAGCTGGGGGGGAAATAGCCCTCTCCTTCACTCTGCTGTCCACGCCCTCTTTTCCCTCCTCCAATGGGCAGAGATCCAGGAAGAGGAAGTGTAGCTCAGGTGGGGGCATGGCCTATTAGAGTCTCTGGGACCATCTCAGGTGAGTCTGTGGTGCCAGGTAGCGGCTGTGTCTTTGGTTTTATTGTTTTTTCTTTTGTTTGTTGTTTTCTTGTTACGTAGCATTAGCAATGAGCAGTTAGCAGTTGGTTCTTCCATCCTAGATGAAGTCTGCCTGTATCGTCTCTGTCTGTGGTGAGCTTGGCTGAAGGAGTGAAGTATTTTAGCAATTAGCGGTTAGCATTAGCACATAGCACTATCAAGGTTGGTGAGCTAGCTTGTACAGTTTCTTTGTCAGTGATAAATTTGCTTTGGACATGGTTGTAGTCTAGCAGCTAGCATTAGCATTAAGAGGGGTTTGGAGAGTCTATAAGTAGAGCTTCTTTGCTACTTTTTAGCAGTCTGCACTCAGCATTCAGCATCTTTTACCAGCTAACTGGTAGCATCTGGTCCCTACCTGGAGCATCTCCTAAACAGGCATGGGTCAGCTGAATGTGGCAGTGCTGTTTGGATTGTGTAGGAGCAGTGTGAACTGGCACTACAGGGGGTGAATCTGGGATACCAGTGTTCATCCTCGCCTCCTGGAGGTGTTGTGGGACTAAATAGAAACACCGTGGAAGGGAGGTTTCCACCTGATGACCCCCAGAGATGTGGTAGGAATCACTGCTCTCTGGTGGGTACAGTGATGGGTCAGGGGTCCTTCATGGAGTGGCATCTGTCTTGTTTGAAGCACAAGTCTCTTGTGTTTAAATTAACTGTTAGAACCAGTTAGAACCTGTTAGAACCTGCAACAGCTGTGTTGCTGTTAAGTTGCTGTTAGATTTGTCGTGCTGATGGAGCACTCAGTGACGTTCTACATTTCTGATGGAGGCTGCTATGTCTTAGCTTAGCTTAGCTCAGCTAAGCCTAGCCTAGCATAGCATAGTCTAGCCAAGCTCAGCTAAGCCTAGCCTAGCATAGCCTAGCTTAGCATAGCCTAGCTTAGCATAGCCTAGCTTAGCTTAGCTTGGCTCAGCATATCTGATGGTGTCTCACTTCTGGATCCTGGCCTGGTATTCGGCCATCTGCTTGGCCATCTGCTGCCTCAGCTCGGCCAGGAGGGAGTGAGCGTCGCTGGGCTGCTTGTGGTCCTCGGGGCCCTCGAGGTCTGGAGGACCAGAAGGGAGGAACACCTCAGAACTTCCTGTACTGAGAGGACTGTCACTGAGCACAGAACCAGAGGCCGGGGAATTAGGATGGTGGACGTCATCATCATCATCTTCATCATCTTTGTTGCTGTTTTCTTCTGCTGCCCTACTTGTGGGTAAACACTTGGACTGTTGTGGTACCAGACCAGGACTAACTGCCCCCATGTCATCCAGAGGTAGAACCTCACAGGAAGACCATGAAGAAGAAGAGTCCCTCCTCTGCCTCGCCTCCTCCACCTCCTCTTCACCCACATGTTCTCCTAGAGATGTAGCTTCCAGATGTCCATCAGCGTCGTCCTGCCATGGAGACGCTCGGTCCAGGTTATCGTAGGCAGAGGGGCTGCTGTCCCTGCTGGCTATTTCTGGAACTGCACCCTCCTCCTCCTCGGCACCTCCAGGCCTCCAGAAAGCAGCTCCTTCCTTCTCCGGGCCAGGCCAGGCCTGAGCCCAGCCCATCAGCACCGCTCTGGGCTTGGAGCCGTCGGGCAGCGGGTCCTGGAGCTGGAGGCTGGAGGTGGAGGCTGCTACGGGGGACGTTTCTCGGCCGGCGTAGTGCTGGTAGTAGTCTACGCTGGTTCTGTCAGAGCGGCTCTGGACGGGTTGACTGGAGCAGGGCGACGGGTAGAAGCAGTTCTCCGGGTGGGAGGAGGTGTAGCGATGGCCGAGGAGTCGCTTCTGGACGAAGTCTGACCTGGCAGCAGCAGAGGCGCTGCAGAGAACAGAAGAACAGAGAACTTTAAGGTTACATGTGATGAAGATCTAGTGGTATTGTGTTCCATGGTTCTAGTAGACTAGGAGTTATAACGTAAAAGCTGTGAAGATATGAAGACGCTCACTTCGTTACTAGCAAACCTGAAGGAAGTTCTACCTAACACCGGTAGCGTTCTAAGGAGAACCACAGAGAGCCTTTCTCACAGCTGGAAATTTAGTAGGAGAACATTTGAGAAGACAGCAAACCCCAAACCATTGAACATCTGTATATCCGATGTTTCCCACAGAATGACCATACGGCCTTCTTGGAGAACACAGAACATCTCCGACCATCTTCCGACCCCCTTTGTCACTCCCTGGCTCCCAACGACCATCGTTGAGGAGCCAGCTGGGCCTTGGCAATGGTCGTCAGAATGTGAATAACACTGACCACACCTCACAGGGGTTATAAGCTGAGGCAACATCAACCACCACCAGAACTGAAGAAGCCTCTTGGATGAGAAGTGAAACGTCTTCAAGGAACCTTCTTAAAGTCCAGTTGGATTGATTTTATATAACGTTCGTCTATAAAACGTTTTTTCAATGAGAAGAAAGATGTTTTCTATACAACATTTGAAAAATGTTTTCTAGATATCATTAGGACTTCAGATGACAGATCATTTTTTAAAGGACGTTCTTGTAGTACAGTATATTACAACGTGGAATGTTCTGCCTGTGATGTTCTGAGGATGTTTTGGGGACATTGTTGAGGAACACATTATAGAATCTGTAAAACATTCTCATGGCGTTCCAGGACAAACAACATTCCAGGAATGTTCTCCAGATGTTATCGAGGCCTCAGATGACAGAATGTTCTTATACAGAACGTTTTATAAGGTTCCTGTTATGTTATATATTAAAAATAGAACATTTTATTACATGTGGCAGAACATTTTTTTTCAGACATTCCTGCACCATGGTATATTAACAAACATGTAATATTCTGCCTGCAATATTTTGAGGATGTTTTGTGGACGTTGTTGACGAACACTTCTTAGAATTTATGAAAGGTTCTCAAAACGTCCCTTTGTGTTCCATGATAACAAAAGAAGAACGTTCTCAGTGGAGCATTGAGTTTTAAGGTCTAACAATGTCATCACAAGACAGGTTTTCTTCAGTTCTCCACCCTGTTATAGGAACATTCTGGGAATTGAAAGAAAACTTCCTGCTGTAAACATTGGTAGAACTTTGCAGAACGTTCTCAGAACGGTGCTTCACACTTCAGCCCAACTCGTAGAACTCCAGAGGTTTTTCTATTGCTCTGAGGTTAGACCTGCTGCGTTTCTGTTTCAGGTCAGGTGTGTTCTACCCATAGACTGTATATATGGTCTATGGTTCTACCTGGTGTTCTCTGAGTCCGCGGCAGCCTGTCCCCGTTCTCCAGAGCGTTCTGCGATGAGGGGCAGGGATAGCTGGCGGAGGCAGGGCAGCGGGTGGAGGTGAGGCTGCTTCAGGGCGGCCGGTGAGGCGTGAGGACCTCCGGGAGGACGGGCAAAGACGGACGGAGGGATTTTAGAGAACAGAGACTTGTGTTCTCTGATCAGTTCTAACATCAGAACCTGGACCAGAGCTGCACCTGCAGGACGCAGACAGAAAGGTAAGGACGTTCTCCAGAGAACCGCCTTGTTCCTAAACGTTGCCTTTGTTGGATCACAGATGCTACATTTATGTTTATTTAGATCATAATTGAACATAAAACTGTTGTTAAATTACATAGAAATAAATCACAGAAAAAAGTGTTAATATAAATGTAGAAAAAGTATTTTAATCCTGTAAAACCAACTGTTGCAGAAATACATGGGTTTTATTTTTTTAAATTATTTTCTATATTTTTGTAGTTTTTTTGCTCATTTTCTTATAATTTTGGGTTTATTTATATATATTATTGTTATTTTGCAGATTTTCACAGTTTTGATAAATTACAGATAATAACAATGAAATCAGGTCACCAGAGACATTAAGTTCTTTCAAACATTAAATCAAGGCTGAATGGATTTTTAAAATTAATGCTTTATAACACTTTTAAGCTGTAATTTTTCTTTCAACAATTTACTGTAATTTTACAGATTTTTCCAGTTTTCTTAAATTACAGCTAATAACTAATAAGATGGGGTTAGGGTTAAAATAGTTTTCATTTTCATGCTAACTGAACAAAAAACTGTCAAAACTGTGAATAACCCGCTCATCAGAAATCAGAATTTTTATAATCTGGTAATTTGTTCTGTTACAACATTTGACTGCAAAATTACACAAATATTTAATTATGTTCCAGATATTTCCTTTTTGTTTTAAAAAATAATATTTTTCTTGTGCACTTAAAAAATAAAGAATAATGTTTAAGCTATTATTTTACAGATTTTTGTTGTTTTGTTAAATTTATCTTATTAAAATTATTATACAAAAAAGTCTCCATTTACATGTTGACAAAAAATAAACAACAAAACAAAAACATGCATTTTTTTGGGATTTTTTTTTATTTAAATGAGAAAAATGACATTATTTTACAGATATTTGTTATTGTTATTTTAAATGAAACAAATATGCATATTAACAATTTTAACAAGTAAATAAGTGTTGTCAGTGTTTTTTCCTGCTTTGTTAAATTAAAATAGAAAACTCATGTGGAGAAAATATTAATTCATAAAAAACAAAACACAAAACAAACAAAAAAACTGGACAAAACTATTTACTAGATCACATCAAGAATCAATATTTTTGCAAAGAGTAATTTGTTCTTTTGCAATATTGACCTTTTTTTATGATATTTAAATCGGCAAACATTTATGGTATTTGAATTTTAGCAAATGTTCAGTTCACTTGTCCTTTAGAATTCAAATTTTAATTACACTCTAAATGAAAACCTCCCAGAGACTTTATTATTTTTTCGTACTTTGACAAACCGACATGGGGAAAGCTTCTTATGTGTTTAATGCGTGTTAAATGATATTTCTGTGCTTTCTTTACAGAATATTTCAAACTAATTCTATGTCTTGACAGCTGTGGACTGACTTTAGTGAATAAAAACTGAGGCTGTAAATTCACATTTAATATCTGGAGTTTATTGAACTTGTTTTCTCAAGTTCAGTTAATTTAACTCAACTCTTAAAATTCTGAGCTAATTAATCAGTTGAAGCGCCGTTAAAGTCTTGTTTCAGAGCTGAGCCATCAGGTTTAGGTGCAGATTTAAGACTCTACCTCCCATGATGCTTTGCGGGTCCTCGGCTTTGGCTCGGAGGATGTTTGGTCCGAACACAGTGGCCAGGTTCTGGACACTCATCCTGTTAGAGTCGGAGTAACTCTGGACCTCATTCAGAAAGCTGCAAACACAGAAGAGCAGATCTGTGACGTCTCCACGGGTTTAAACTCCAGATGAAGGATCAGGAAGGAGGAACTTACTGGCAGATGAAGTTCAGTACATTGAAGTTTGCAACCGGTAACTCGTGAAGTAGTTTCCTCAGATCTCCCAAACCCTGACAGAGGAACAAAGAGAAGAAGGAAAGATAAAAACTAGGGCTGAGACTTTAACGCGTTAATTTCGATCGATTTATTACAGCGAAAATAACGCCTTAAAAATAATAACCCAATTAATTGCACCCTCCTCAGTTCCCTCATTTCTACCACACCGGTAACTCTGATGAACACTCCAGCCCAGTAGGTGGCGGTAATGAACCTAAAGTCTGTTTGTAGCCATGAAGAAGAAGCACAGGAAGCACTGAGTGAAGTCAGGCACTGGTGAACAGTGAAGGAAGATGAGATTGAGCTTGTTGGACAGAAATTTTCCTTTTAAACATCCTCCCGATGGTAGCTTGGATAAAAGCCTGGTTGTGTGTAAATTGTACAACAAAGAGTTTTCTGATCACTGCGTCACTTCAAGCTGACGGTATCACCTCAATGTAAAACATGTTGCTGTTAGCACCAGAGCTAACGTTAGCTACGAGTCATGCTAACGGCTAATGGTGTAGCCATCCCATAATAGACCACTTTTCAAGACAGTGCTGAGTTTACAAAAAGTCTTAAAATGTTGAATAAAATCGCTATAATTGCACTTAGATTTGCAGTAATCTGTGAATGTAGCAGACAGATGAAAAATGCAGATAAATAGAAATGAAACATTTTTGTGGTTTAAGTTTTTACTCCATCGAGGCTCTGCCTCCTTGGAGGAGGAATAACCTAAACAACAAAAATATCTCTTTTAATAACTTAATTATAAACTTTTTGTTTATAAAAAATTACATAAATAAAACTTGATATTCCTATAAAAAGAACCATCAAAATTCCACCATTTATCAGACCCAGAAAAGATGAAAACAGAATGAATCTGGATTTTCAACTTTCTGAAGTTCCTTGAACTACTTATGCTGATTTTATGTGCCATACAGTGGAAAAAATAACTAAATTCAGGCTTTAAGTCATCAAAATCACTTTTTTCTATATGTCCCATTTTCCTTTTTAAAAATAAATTTTAAATTATAAACATGTATATGTCTATTCATTGATTCAACTGTCAACCACAATTTTATTTGAATTGAAAAACTTCACTTATTGTGTCAAATATTGCTATTTGACAAAACTATAATTATTGCAATTAATTAATTACAAAGCATGTAATTAATTAGATTCATTTTTTAAATTGCGTCCCACCACTAATAAAAACTAATCAGTAAACACTCAGACTCAGCAAACATCTTTCTGGGATTTTATTCAAAGCAAATGAAGATTTAAAATACATTTTTATACTTGCTAGTTAGAAGTTGAAGGACCGACCATCTCTGATTTGTTTAAAGATAATTATCATAAACTATTGATATTAAAATACATTTTTCAGTTTCAATTTTATTCACTTTTTGAAAATCCTGAATTTTTCTGAGTTGGTGGCATCACTCCAAATGTTGACCAAATAATTAGTTTTTAAGTGTAGTGAACCTCCTTCTCACAGTATCTCCTCTACATGATAAACACAGTGCGAGTCTAACTGCTGTAGGACTGAAGGTTTTTATATTAATGACCCACCAAACTCTCATTCACCTCCACTATATCAGAGCTCTAAAGTCTGGAATGAAACAGACCCCACCTGACCAGAGCCATGTGAGAAGTTCAACCACTAGAGGTCAGCATAGACAAGGCTTTAAGGAGTTTAATGGACGATCTGACATGAGGAGCTGCAATTACCAGCATTCGGTAGCTTGACAGCTTCTGGCCGCAGAGCAGGAAGTCCTGGTAGCGGCTGTAAGGAACCAAGGGCTCCGGCAGCTGTCTGAGGTAGAGCTTCAGCAGCGACGCCACCGTGTGGACGTCTGTGCTACTGCAGGTAAAACACACAAACAGCTAACTTAATCAGACATGATGAGGAAAAATAACACAGAGTTAGGGTTAGAGGGACTGTACCTGTCGAAGGGTTAGCAGAGGGACCGTACCTGTCGAAGGGTTAGCAGAGGGACCGTACCTGTCGAAGGGTTAGCAGAGGGACCGTACCTGTCGAAGGGTTAGCAGAGGGACCGTACCTGTCGAAGGATGGCCTCTCCCCTGAATCGAACGCCTCCTGCAGCTGTTTGACCAGACTGGCCTGCCCCGGCTGACGGAACAAGCCCACCTCATGGAGGCCACGTTCCCGGATGAAGTTCACACACTGCTCCACCACTAGAGGAACCAAACGCACCCCATAGCGCCGCTCATACAGCACCGTCTCCTCCAGACGCTGGCCAAAGACCCCTACCGGAGATAAAGATTCAATGAGAGTCCTCCTAAATCCAGGGCCCATCTGGACCAGAAACAAGGTGGATGAAGTACTTTCAGTGAATTATCTATAATAATAATAATAATAATAATAATAATAATAATAATAATAATAATAATAATAATAATAATTAATATAGGTTATTAAATTAATAATTTAAATTATTAAATAGGTGATTCCATAAGGATCATGATGCTGCCACCACCATGCTTCACATCATGATGCTACAGCCAAACTTCCAAAGGGTTGAATATTTTCATTTCAAAGCACAAATTGAATCCACTAATGATATTCGTACCACATACAACAGCAGCAGTTTTTCCCAGCTGAGAATCGAAGTGTATTTTAGAGGGTCATGGTGTCCATGTACCTGTGAAGGGGATCCAGACTCCCTTGTTGAGGCTCTTCAGCCACTCGTCTCCCTGACCGGCACTGTTAGACAGGAAGAAGTAGGAGCCTGGGCTGGCCAACACGTCTCTGTTACCTACAAACACGCAATCATGGTGGATTTTAGGGGTTTGTTCAGGTCCAAGTTAACCTCCAGAGCTGTAAAATGAAATCGACATTCAGAACCCGCAGTTCCCTGAATGTCCACTAGAGCCTCCGTCAGTGATTCAGTCTCCATAGAGCCTCATGTTAAAATGCTGCACTTAACAGCAGAAGTAAACACATTTACAGTTTGGTAGGAAAACGGTTTTAGTCTCTGCAGCTAATTTCTGATGACAGTAGGGGGACTGATTTTTATAGAATTTAATCAAGTTAAGGTTAAACGTAATTAAGGACATGAAACCTACAGGTGTTTGCATGTCCTGCTCCAACTCGTTACCTCGTCAGTTAATGTCATTTTTCTCTACTTTTAGTATGCACCTTTCTGCCTCCTCCTCCTTCAATATTAGTCCTGTATAAATGATGCTTTAGGAAACTGACCTGATCAAATATACATAAATAAGAACCTTTTATCAGCCATTGTTATTAGAATTTGTAATATTACAGTTTGGTTTTATTACCATCAGATGTAGAGAAATATTAGTAAATATTGTGAATATTAAAATAATAATTTAAACTAAACGGAGAGACTTGATTTTACATTTAAACAAATACAGACCTTGGTATTACACTGTAAAAAAATAGTGAAAATCAAGTGGAAAGAAATATGTTAGAAAATGTTAAATACTGTAGAAATGGTGAACATAAGCATATATTTGTGATATAGTTCTATTTTATAGATTTCAATACAGTAAAAATGTGCAATTTCATGGTTACACATAGTAAAAGAACAAATTATTATTTGTAAAAATATAGATTTTTGGATGCAAATTTAATTTGGTTTTCAAATAGCAGGACGTTTCTCTAAAACAACAATATTTATGCTGATTTAAATGCAGCTAAAGTAGTTTTACAGTGAAATAATTCAAGCTAGAAAGAATTATTTGCGGTTTTTCATTACAGCTGATGTGTAAATGAATACTTTCATTTATTTAAACATCGAAAATCTGTAAAATAATAGAAAATATTTTAAAAATTAGCAGAAAGTCCGACATATTGCCCAAATATACATAGTTCATCTCTAAAACTTGCATAAATATTTTCTGTCTTGTTCCAAAGAGCTCCATATTTAAATTTAAATTTAAACCGTTAGATTCTGAATATTTTGTAAAAAATACGATATTTTATTGGGTTAAAATAAAGAATGTTTTGTTCCTGTCTATGCTGAAATAAGATTCAAAGGTTCCTTGAAGATCACCAGAGTTCCTAAAGGTTCTCCTGATTCTCTCCATTTCCCATCATGCTCCGCTGTGCGTCTTCCTCAAAGTCACGCCAGACACACACCGACGTGTGTCCGAAGCGTGTTCTCACACATGAACCACACAAACGCAACACAAACGCACACAAACACACATAAACGCAACAGAAATGCAACACAACGCACACAAACGCAACACAACCACAACACAACGCACAAAAACACACACAAACGCAACACAAATGCACAGAAACACACAGAAATGTACCACAAATGCACACAAATGCAACACAACCGCAACACAAACACAACATAAATGCAACACAAACGCACCACAGCAGGACTTGTGGAGGGTTAATGTGTAATCAGCTGATAGTTGTGCGTCACACGTGTCTCACCTTTGTGACTGCTACTTTTATGTTTCGAGGACTTGTGGAGGGTTAGCGTGTAATCAGCGTCATGCGTGTCTCACCTTTGTGGCCGCTACTCTCATGTTTCCAGGACTTGAAGCAGCTGAGGCCCATGCTGCTGCAGAACTCCTCCTGTCGGCTGCTTCCTGAGCGCTGTCTGCAGACTGGTGAAAGAACTCAAGCATTGGAGAGAGCAGAGGTTTGGGTTTTTCTCGTCTTTTCCTTCCTGTCTTTCTTCCCTGTCACCACATAGCTTCAACTAGCAGCACTTTTAGCATCCTGGTCGGCCACAGGGAGTCAACCCTGGTGGAAAAAACCTTTAAAAAGATACGCTCTTGACGGGTTCTCTGAAATTTCACCTTTTTGCATACAGAGATGGATGTGCAGAGACGTCCTTGGGGGAACTTAAGCTAAAGTTAAAGGAGAACTTGTGGTGGATTTGGGAGAATTGCTGGACATTAAACCTTAAAGAGCGTCTCTCGGTTTATCCACTTTCCAGTGTGAAACGTGGTGCAAGTACAAAAATGCTGCTTCTAAAAAAGAAGTCTAGACGTCATCAAAATGTTCCAGGTGGAGATTTAACTTTAAACTCTGAAGTCTGAGGAATATAAAAACCAAAGGAGGAGCCAAAGGATGGATATAGGAGGCCTTGTGGAGATTTTCTGGTATTGTACCTTCAATTGGGCCTAAATGGGCAGAATAGTTGATAGAAAATCTTGAAAAGTCACCTTGAGTTGGTTTTCTAGCCTTTACAAGAGGCTGGTCTCTGATATGTATATTAAAGAGACTTGCTGAGATCTAATTTGGATAAATATCTTCAAGGCCTGGTGGATAAATGATGAATGAATTGAATTGTCCTGTTCTTGATGTTAGGGATGGGAGGAAGAGGAGAGACTGTTGGAGAAACTGCCTTTAAAAGAAGTTCTTGTTGAATATGAAGTCACAGAAGGAGAAAAATCCCAGGATGTTGCAGCCAACTTTGCACCAAGACTCTTCTTCTCGGGTTTTTCTGAGGGTAATTTTCTCCACTGGATGCAGATAGATTCAGTCCATCAGTCACTGAAGCAACATTTTCCTGTAAGTAGCATTTCCACCGTTCTCCACCAGAACCTTCTCTCCAGAGCTGCTGCAGATGCTGACATCCCGCTGGTTCACGACAAAACGACTGCAGCAACAAAACCTGCAGAAAGTCCGATGCTCCGGTTCCTCCCGCTGGAACATCAGCAGATCAAACGTCCATGCAGAGAACAGGAGTCTTCATCTGTGCACCTCTCCCCACCATTTCCAACATCGTGTCTTTGGAGCGTCTCCTGTTGCTGCTTCATCTGGGATCAGATTATTCCACCTGCTTCTTCCTCCGTCTTTCTGCTTTCATGTCATATTTTTGCTCAGCAGAGATTGAAAGAAGGACAGCGTGATGTCAGCTCCATCCTCTCTGCTTTATCAGCTCTCTGGCTGGACGTCCTGCTCCATTTTCCAAACCACATCTGTCCATGAGAACGTCCACGTCTTCTCCATCCCTCTCCTCCTCCTTCACTCCATCCCTTCCTATCTGCTGTCCCTCTCTTTGTCCTTCTGTCTCATTCCCTCTCTCCCTCTTTATCTCCCTCTCTCTCTCTACATCCATTTCCCAGCAGAGTGTTGCCCCCAGTTGCCCCCCTCCCCATTTGCCTCATCAATAACCTCCGAGCGTCTGAAGGCTACATTAGGAAGATTGGTTCTCTGCGACGCAGCGCCGTTTGACCAAAGTAATCACAGCTGATGGCCAGAGAGAGAGAGAGAGAGAGAGAGAAGGAAGAGATGATCTGGCTCAAAATCTGCTGAAGTAAAGTATGGACTGCTGCTGCAACACACACACACATAGAGAAACACACACACACACACACACACACACACACACACACAGAGAAACACACACACACATGGAGAAACACACACACACACGGAGAAACACACACATAGAAACACACACACACATAGAGAAACACACACACACACATAGAGAAACACACACACATACACAGAGAAACACACACACACACATAGAGAAACACACACATAGAAACACACACACACAGAAACACACACAGAAACACACACATACGGAGAAACACACACACACACACACATGGAGAAACACACACACATAGAAACACACACACACATAGAGAAACACACACACACATGGAGAAACACACACACATAGAAACACACACACACACACACATAGAGAAACACACACACATAGAAACACACACACAGAAACACACACACACAGAAACACACAGAAACACACACACACGGAGAAACACACACACATAGAAACACACACACGGAGAAACACACACACACAGAAACACACACACATATGGAGAAACACACACACACAGAAACACCCACACACGGAGAAACACACACACATAGAAACACACAAACACACACACAAAAAAACACACACATAGAGAAACACACACACACATAGAAGCATTGAGAAACACACATAGAAACACACACTGTCTCCATGGTTCCAGTGGACATTAAATCCAGGGTGACCTCAGAATGAGGAACCTCCTCTGCCTACGGTCCGGTTCTATGAGGAACCTCCTCTGCCTACGGTCCGGTTCTATGAGGAACCTCCTCTGCCTACGGTCCGGTTCTATGAGGAACCTCTTTCTGCCTACGGTCCGGTTCTATGAGGAACCTCCTCTGCCTACGGTCCGGTTCTATGAGGAACCTCTTTCTGCCTACGGTCCGGTTCTATGAGGAACCTCCTCTGCCTACGGTCCGGTTCTATGAGGAACCTCTTTCTGCCTACGGTCCGGTTCTATGAGGAACCTCCTCTGCCTACGGTCCGGTTCTATGAGGAACCTCTTTCTGCCTACGGTCCGGTTCTATGAGGAACCTCCTTCTGCCTACGGTCCGGTTCTATGAGGAACCTCCTCTGCCTACGGTCCGGTTCTATGAGGAACCTCCTTCTGCCTACGGTCCGGTTCTATGAGGAACCTCCTCTGCCTACGGTCCGGTTCTATGAGGAACCTCCTCTGCCTACGGTCCGGTTCTATGAGGAACCTCCTCTGCCTACGGTCCGGTTCTATGAGGAACCTCCTTCTGCCTACGGTCCGGTTCTATGAGGAACCTCCTCTGCCTACGGTCCGGTTCTATGAGGAACCTCCTCTGCCTACGGTCCGGTTCTATGAGGAACCTCCTCTGCCTACGGTCCGGTTCTATGAGGAACCTCCTTCTGCCTACGGTCCGGTTCTATGAGGAACCTCCTTCTGCCTACGGTCCGGTTCTATGAGGAACCTCCTCTGCCTACGGTCCGGTTCTATGAGGAACCTCTTCTGCCTACGGTCCGGTTCTATGAGGAACCTCTTTCTGCCTACGGTCCGGTTCTATGAGGAACCTCCTCTGCCTACGGTCCGGTTCTATGAGGAACCTCCTCTGCCTACGGTCCGGTTCTATGAGGAACCTCCTCTGCCTACGGTCCGGTTCTATGAGGAACCTCTTTCTGCCTACGGTCCGGTTCTATGAGGAACCTCCTCTGCCTACGGTCCGGTTCTATGAGGAACCTCTTTCTGCCTACGGTCCGGTTCTATGAGGAACCTCCTCTGCCTACGGTCCGGTTCTATGAGGAACCTCCTCTGCCTACGGTCCGGTTCTATGAGGAACCTCCTTCTGCCTACGGTCCGGTTCTATGAGGAACCTCCTCTGCCTACGGTCCGGTTCTATGAGGAACCTCTTTCTGCCTACGGTCCGGTTCTATGAGGAACCTCTTTCTGCCTACGGTCCGGTTCTATGAGGAACCTCCTCTGCCTACGGTCCGGTTCTATGAGGAACCTCCTCTGCCTACGGTCCGGTTCTATGAGGAACCTCTTTCTGCCTACGGTCCGGTTCTATGAGGAACCTCTTTCTGCCTACGGTCCGGTTCTATGAGGAACCTCTTTCTGCCTACGGTCCGGTTCTATGAGGAACCTCCTGCCTCCAGGTACAGAACAGAGTTTATTGATTAGCTGTTGGTGGTCAATAACAACAATCAGATATTCACAGCTGTCCTACAGGGTGAAATATATGAACGACTGTGAACAACTCACTGTAAAGCACAGATACTAATTACAGAACTGTAAATAAAATCCACATAAAAAATCTGGATTTTTACAAACACTAACTTGTTCTGTTACAACCTAAAGTTGCCTTATTTTATATAAATCAGGAAAAAATTGTTTTAATTTACTGATACTCACCATTATTTGAAAAAAAAATACACTACCATTCAAACGCTCAATTAGAAATGTCCTTATTTTTAAAAGAAAACCAGTTTTTTCCAATGCAGATGACATTAAATGAATGATAAATCCAGTGTAGACATTGTTAATGTGGTAAATGACTATTGTAGCTGGAAACAGCTGATTTTTAATGGAATATCTCCATAGGGGTACAGAGGAACATTTCCAGCAACCATCACTCCTGTGTTCTAATTAGGGCTGGACCCAAATATCCGAATATTCACCAACCCCCCGTCCCTCCTTTGGACTTTTGGAGCCGAGCCTGAAATTCGACTCCTTTCTCCGTTAGCTCACGGCCTCTGACCTCACAGACCGAACCAAATATTCGGGTCATTCCTTCATCCGTCCACCTGGGCTGGGCCAGTGGTCTCCTGAGGCAGAAGATGGACCAGCTCTTTGTCTCTGCAGAGCTGCTGAGGGGTTTCATTGGAGTTCAACCAGCCAGTCCACCTGTTCTGTGGGTTTGGAGAGGAGTAATGACTGTAATAATAATGGGGTACTGGACCATTCAGTCCTTCTACAACCAGAGAGGAAGCTGTGACTCCTCCAGAGCTGCTCCTTGTCTTCTGGTCTCCTGTTTGTGGTGTTCATCTACAGGATCCACCTGTAATAATAATAATAATAATAATAATGATAATATTTTAAAAAAGGGAGCTAAAAAGGACACACAAAGTGACCAGAAAGAGAAAAAGCTGACAGAAATAGATGAAAAATGAACAATGATGTGAAATCAATGCAAACAGAAACAAAACAGGAAAGATGCACAAAATAACTTTAAATAAATACTGAAAGCTGCTAAACAACCAAAAAAGAGACAAAAGTATGTACAAAAATACTGAAAAACAGCAGGAAGTGACACAAAACGACTACAGAAAGACACAAAACAATGAAAAATGCACTCAGAAAGAGGTAAAAACTGATACAATAATAATAATAATAATAATAATAATAATAATAGTAATAATAATAATAATAATAATAATAATAATAATAATAATAATAAAGTTAAATACAACTTTAAAATGAAATAACCACTCTATGAGGAAGTCTTGTGCTGGCGGTCATGTTCTAGTTTCAGAATTCCAGCTATGTTGGCTGTTAAATGTGAGGATATTTTTAATTTTTATGTTTAGGGAGGAAATCCAAGCCTGCAGCTGACTGAGGTCAACATATAGCATCTAGCAAATGCCACATTTAATGTCCCACATTAAAGCGCATTCAAACATCCGTCTGTAAAAACAGGCTGTTAGTTCACTTGAATGATGAAGTGATGGATCAGAACAGGAACCTGCTGATCACCTGGACAGGTACGCTTCATTTACAACATTTTCATTTAGTTTTACTACCAACCTTCAGATCTTCAATCTGAGGAGATGCATGAGTGGGATTAAGTCACATAAACAGAGATCTTAATTAAGACAACATGAAAAACGATCAACTTTAGCCTCTTCGTCTTCATTCTCTTTCATTTCTAGACTGTTTGCTCTTATTTGCAGTTTATACACTGTAAAAAAAATTACATTTAACTCTTTTTAACTGTATTTTTTAAAAACAATTCACTGAAATTTTACAAATTTTCCCGTTTTGTAAAATTAAAGATAATAACTGATACTAGCCCCCAAAATTTACAAATTTACACATTAACGGATGGGGAAAAAAAGGAAAATAACAAACTGTCAAAAATCTTAATTTTGACCCATTTTTAAACATTTGATTGTAAGATAACAATCATTTAATTGGAAAAATGTGTTATTTTATGGACATTTGCCATGATTTGACAGAGCATTATGTATATTTATGGATTGAAAATGGTTAATCATATTTTCAAGCTGATATTTTTCAGATTTTCACTGTTTCGTTAAATTAAAAATAATATCTTGTAAAATCACTATATTTGATTGTGACCATAAAATGAATAGTTTATTTTACTGTATTTACTGAATACTATAAATATTCCCTGTTTTATTAATTTATAGATAATATCAAGCAAAATAATTATAATTTATTATAATTATATTAAATTATTCCATTAATTTACCTTTATACTTTAACTGTAACTGAGAAAAAGTATATAATATTAGTTGTTTTAGAAATATTAATTAGTTTTTTAATGATGTGTGACAATAAAATTAATGGCTTTTTGCTGCATTTAAATCAGCAAAAAATACTATTATTTTACAGATTTTTGAAATAATAAAAAATAAAATAATTATTTTTACTTCTTATTTTACAAATGTTCCCTATTTTGTGAAATTACCAATGATAAGATAATTCACAGAAAGAAAAACTAATAATAGTATACTAATACTAATAATATAGTCAACAATATGTTGACCATAAACAGGCTCAAACTGTAAATGAAGGATACATAAAAAAAAATCTATATTTTTACAAATAATAAATCTTCTTTTTTATGTGTGACAGTAGAATTACACTGTTTTTGTGTATTTAAATCATGTAAAAGTCTAATTATTTTACAGATATCTGACAATATTTTTGCACTGAATTATTATTATTTACATTTTGTTTATATTTTATTTTATTTTTTGACCATTTTTGAACATTATCGTATCCCAACATTTCATCACTGCCAGGTTTTTCCTTTTTTTTCTTTATTTAAGCTTTATTTAAATCAAACCAAATCTAATGCCCGTGTCAGATGCTCTATGATCTGGTTATTGTTATAAATATGCACCAGGCCAACTCTCCTCGTTTTTAATTTCCTCCTGAGTAGAGGTAGACTGATATATTGGCTGGCCGATATTTTGGGCCGATATATGGACTTTTTTCAATATCGGCCATTGGCCGATATTTACAAATAAAAAGCCGATTTGTGATCAGGCACCCGTACAGGCAGCTGCCACGACCGCTTTTCCCTTAGAAGGACCCCCTGGCACTAAGAGAGCAGAGCAAGAGCGGAGCGAGTGAGCCAGGCAACAACAAGCCTAACCCTAACCACTTTCAGGTTACTTTTTAATTGTATTTTTTGTAAACTTTAAGTATTTTTTTATGTTATTGTACTTTTTCACTTTTTGTGTTCAATAAATGTTAGAGTTCTACTAGTGTATTTAATTTGTAATATATACATATATATACTTTTAGTGTTTAAATTGCCTTTTGTAATCGATGTGCTTTAAAAAATAAAAGGATATCGGCCTTAAAAATCGGCTTCTACAATCGGCTTTAGATATCGGCCATCGGCTGAAAATTTTTTAAAAAATCAGCATCGGCCTTTGAAAATCCCGTATCGGTTGACCTCTACTCCTGAGTTGTTCTGACGTCTCACCTTGAACTGCTGAAGGGAAACATGTCGACATGTTTAGGATCTGAAGGGTTTCATCCAGACATGTGTTGGAGTTAATTTTAGCCTCGTCACATATTGTGATGCTAAAGATAATTCGTCTGTTTTGTGAAAGCTCCACCTCTGAATGGAAATGCTTTTAAAGTCACATTACATTCCAGGTGACGAGTTTTTCCTTTGGTTGCTCAGTGATGTTCCATAAAGAGGAGCTGTTAGCTGCAGTTCCAGGGGAAAATGACTGATTTATGGATTTAGATGAAAATCTTACAGTTTCAAACAATGTTGGCTTGACTGAATAACACTAAAAATTGCATCAACTTGATATTTTGTGTAATTTAAACTCAGAATTGTTGTTTCCATTTACACCCACAGTGAATTCATGCTACATATGTTTTACATCATAAAACCCTGAAAAATATTAAAAGATATTGTTGTGTTTTGGGGTATAATAAGACTTTTCTCCAGTTTGATTCTGGCTGGAAAACACTGTTGCATGTATCTGTAACATTTATTCTCACAAAAAAAGACAAAATTCCCCCAAAACAGACGCATGTTTTGTGTATAGTTTAGTTCTCTCAGATAATCAAGCTAAGAAACGTCGATGTGAAACCATGTTTTCGCGCATTCTCAAATCCAGGAAGCTTAAAAATAAAGTTGTTAAGAGGAAATTCTACATCTTTTAACTTTACTGCTTGTTTTATGAGTAAAAATAACTTTCCTACAAGCAGTTTAAGTGTTTCTGAGGTACCAGCTATCTGTAATGACCTGAAGCTGTTGTGTAACGTGTTACGTGTAACGTGTGTTTTTAACGTGCATTTAGACTTCGGTTTCATTCATAAAAATTCCATCCCATATCTCCTGCATCATCCAGCATGGATGGAAGGCTCCGGATCAGATGCCAGGACACGATGTTTTCACGATGTAAGAGGAGCCGGCAGGGCCAGGCCAGAGGTCCAGGTTCTCTTTTCACTGCAGCTGGCCGAGGATTTTACTGCTCCGAAGTGAAAGGAATGTCCAGGGCTTGGTTTTCTGAAGGACATAATGTTTTATAGCCAACACGGACGCCGTATCTGCCTTTCCTTGTTTGGCAGCTAAGCGGCGTGGCAACATGTGTTTGCATTGCAGGGAGGAGGAAGGAGGAGGAGGAAGAGGACGAGGGGGGAAAGTTATTGAAACAGACCTGCAGGACACCAGAGCAACCAAACCAAACCACAGAGAGAAACAGCAGAAGAACTCAAAGACAGGTAAGCAGGAAAAATTACTCTCAATGAACAGAAAACTAACCAGGAATCTGTTTCTGACGTTGCTTCAACAGCAGCATTTTAAAAGCCAAAGGAGAGATTTAAAAGCAAAGCTGCAGGAAACTGATTTAAAAATATCAACTGACCTCCAAAAATAGTGAAATAAACGATAGAAATCGAAATATTTCATGTTCCCAACATGATTTTAATCCACCGAAATCCAAACTAATCAAGTTTAACCCTCATACATGAACTCCATCAGGAACATCAGGAACCAGCTGAGAAGAACGAGAACCTTCTTTACATGGAGAAAAGTTGAGTTCAGATCTTTGGAGACGTTTTTGCTGCTAAACTTCATGATAAAACTTTTGCTCTACAAATGTTCTGAGAAAGTCCCACTAATATTTTGGTGAGAAGTTTTCCTTTATCTCCCAAAATGTTCTTCTTAAAGGTTGGATAAGTGAAGACGTTCTAAACACGTTTGGTGATGATCCTGTTAGAACAACGAAAGATGTTCTAAAAACGATTGGTGGAGACACTGGTAGACTTATGCTCTAACGTTGTCAAAACTGAACGTTACACTGGGAACCACTGTTCCCTCTAAGCTGCGCGCATGCGCAATTGCGCACTGCTGACACGGTCTCCACGCACAGAAAATCTGCGCTGCGCACAAAAAAAAAATCCAACCTAAATTGTAAATAAAATAAACACGTAACAATTCATTCTGTGCTATTTTTCAATGTGAGTCAGTGAGTGACCGGTGACTGGCTGCTGCAGCCAATGATGCGATTCACATACGTATTTACCATAGACTGTATATAATGGTATTTACGCAGCTAATCAACGTCAGGCGTCCTTATGTGAAGCCACTGTTGTTCTCATAGATATGAATGAGTAGATAGGACACGCCCCTTTGAGTTGCGTGCTACAGCGAGGCTAAGCTAGTGGGGGACAAGTTTCAGTGCATTCCGTTGATGTAGACGGCGTGATAACGGAAATAACAAGTATGCCGTCTCACTGTGCTGCATACAGTTACACACTGCGTCGTACGATTGAGACAAGGAAACTTGGAATGACTTTTCATAGGTAAGAATAGTTTTTGGCTCTTTTTTCATTATGAAATCTTGTTGAGAGCTTCCAGTCTATGAGAGCTAACTAGTTAGCCACTAGCAAAACGCTAAGGCGAGCTAGCAGCTTGACAACCAAATACCAGATGATTAATAGTAGCTGTAGTATAGTTGTACAAGCAGTAGTATTAATACTAAAAGTACAAGCAGCAGTAGTAGTATAAACAGCTGTTAGAGTCGTAGAAGTAGTATCAGCATTTGTAATAGTATTACAAGTTGTAGTAGCAGTGCCAGTATCAGCAGCAGCAGTAGTGTACTATCACTACTACTAGTAGTAGTCACATTGCTATTACTACCACCAATACTACCAATAGTAGTTATAAAACCTAACTCATGTATATCCAGATTACCATCTATGTTCTTCCTCCAAACCCATTTTATGATTGGGATTACAGGCAGTTCTTTAGGACTGCTCTCAAATAATTGAAATGTTACTAAACAAGGTTATACTAATCAAATTAAATAACTTTGGTCTCCAGTATATTGGCGAATTCGTTTCTTTGTACTTAATTTATTAGCATGATTTCTTTTTAATATGTTGTGTACAGACTTAATTACTTCTCTGTCTACTTTTCTTACTCCATGTAGGTTTCCCAGAGACTATGGGTTGAGGAGGAATTGGAAGTTTGTCGGCTTAGACCTGGTGTCATTCCATCAGTGTTAAACTTCCCGGCTCATCTTGGAAGAGTACGTGCCAGAAAGACCACGACCAAGCAGCCTTGAGATCTTAGACAGCGTCTCCCTGAGGTGGGTGTCAACGGTGTTCACGGTCAGGTCTATGGTAATCCTGTCAAAAAACAAAACAGAAAAAAATCTAGATTATAAATCAACATGTAACCAAAGCACTCTGTGTATAACGCCATAGCATAGGATGTAGTTCAGAAAATGTCAAAGTATAGTATGCTTTACTCAAGAATAACATAGTATGGCCTGTAGTTCATAGTACAGCATGTTGGCAAGAAAAAAAAACAACACATAGATTATTATGTGGTTCAAAAAGCGCAAAATGATAGGATGTTGCCTAAAATTGTCATGTATGATATGTGGTTCAAAAAATGTCATAGTGCAATATATTGTCAAAATAGTATGTAATTCAAGAAAACATCAGAGTATAATATGTCGTCTAAAAAATGCCATAGAATAATAATTTCATTGCACAAGTAAAAGTATAGTAACTTTTAAAACTGTTCTAATTCTTACATGTTGCTGCAGCTGCTCAGGTGTTCCTGATAACGCCAAGCAGCCACCTGGACAGCCAATAGGAACACAGCTTCCTGGAAGTCCAGAGGGCTGGCTTAGTGAAGGAAATTTAGTTTAAGGTTGAAGCAGAAAGTTAACATAGAAAGTTGAAAACCACCTTCTGATCCCTGAAATCTCTGAGTTTTCACACAAAGAACACCTGAACATGTCAAACTGGTTCCATAGTAGAACCATCATTGTAAAAACGTCATAGTATGGTGTGTTGCTCAAAAAACATTAGGACCCGGCTGTCTAGGGTTGCCGAGGAGCAACACAAAAATAAGTTAATACATTAACTGTGTTAAGATAAGATTTAGATTTTTAAAAAAGTTGTTTATGTTTTTGCAGAATCCAGTATTGCTCACTGGTTGGTCATTACATTTTGTTAGTTTGATTTCACTGTTTAAAATGATGCCACCTCTTTTCAGACAGAACCTGTGATAATAAAACAATACAAAATGTTTAGTTCTGTGTTAATAAAGCACTTAAAGCTTTAAGTATGGCTAAATGCTTTTTTCAAAATTAAATATATCACTCCTTAGGTGGTAGTGGCCCCAAGTTCAGTAAAGTTGGAAAGATATTCACAGATTCGGACTTCCAGCATCAATAACTCATTAGATATAGGTTGTCAAAACATAAACGGTGCCTCTTTCCCATTGTTGCAAGGCAGACAATGTGCTACAAGCCCAGTTTTATCAAAAGTAGCTGTCTTTCAAGCTACAGGAATAACATTGGTGTCTATGGAGTGAACAGGGTCCGTCTGCAATTTGCAAAACCACTGCAACAGTAAAGAGAGACAAATATTCAATAACTTCACTCTTATACATTGTAGTGTCACTAAAATCACTGCAGCCTTCAACTGGCTCCTGTTGACAAAGTGTTTTAACAGAAATGTAAATGCTGTAATTTGATTCTTTTAATGAACCATGTAACTTGAATGGATGTGATGCTGGTGTGACCACAGTGCACACGTCTGATGTTGCTCACAGTGGTCCAAGGGACGCTCAGGGAGTTTGTGTGTTTGCTCACACTCAGGAAAAATTACAGGGAACATTGCTGGGAACATTCTTCCTTTGTTGTCTGGAACATTGTGAATGTGTGAGAACATTATGTAATGTGTTCCCTCAATGACATTGCCAAAACATCCTGAGAACATTTCAGTCAGAATGTTCCACCTTAGTTAAAACATCACAGTACAGGAACGTCTTATTCAGAACGTTTTATCATCTGAGATCTTTATAACACCTGGAAAATGTTTTCCTAATGTTGCATTGAGAACATCCTTCAGTCTATCTTTGTGGAAGTGTCTTATAGAAGAATGTTCTATAATATTTATATATATATATATATATATATATATATATATTTTATATATATATTTATATATATGAATGTTGCATGGAAACATTCTTCCTTTGTTGCCATAGAACATTATAGGAATGTTTTATAGAAGAACGTTATGTAATGTGTTCTTCACCGACGTCCCCAAAATATCCTGAGAACATGGCAGAATGTTCCACCTTTGTTTAAATATCACAGCACAGGAACGTCTTATAAAAACCATCTGAGGTGTTGAAACATCTTGAGAACATTTTTTGAATGTTTGTTTGAGAACATTCCTCCTTTATTATCATGGAACACAATCTGGTTCCACTTTATGGAAAATTGTGGAAATTCCTGTAAAATCCTCTGAAAGTTGACATTAAAACATTATATTCACTCTAATGGAACATTACTGGAAATGAAATTGTTTTTAAACTGTTGTCTGAGCAGTTGATTAAAACACTCTTTAAAAACTATTAGAACTTGTGGGTAACGTTATCTGGCGTTGTGGAAGCGTTCTCTGCCAGCTGGGATCTGTTTCTCTAATCAGAATAAACAGATCCTTGTAGGTGGATCTGTGGTTCTCTAACGGTGTTAAGACGTTTATTAGACACTTCACTGTTGATGGCAGTAAATTAGATCTGGACAGAATCTGGTTCTGGTTTCAGTGGCTCCTCGGTGTGAATGGACGTTCCACGTCAGTGGGATATTTAGAGGTCATACCGTTCATTGTTGGAGCTGTGTGGTCGTCTGTTAGAGGTGCTGCTGGTGTAATTATAGGTCTTAATAATCCCTTTAATCACAGCTTTCAACCAGTCAGACTGAATATAACCCATTACATTTAAACTAGAAGAACAGTAGGAAACTTTAAGATATTATTTTTAGATCAGGAAAAAAACAACTTAATGTTCTTGGGTTGGATCACTTTCATTCACTAGAGCAGGTCTTAATACTGTAAAATTGGTTGGCTCAATCTAATTAAATTAATCCTTAAAAATAAGCTGAATCAACCCTAAAAAAAAATTCTGTCGACTCAACGCAAGTACATTAAGTTGCATTAACATAATTACCTAAAGCTGAAAAAATATTTACTGAGGGTTACTGAAAAAGTCTATTATCCAACAAAGACAAAGCACTCATTTAAACCAACATGTTCTGAATACAGCACCTTTAAAAGTATTCAGCCTCGTTCTAAAGAGAGACACTAGTGAGGGAGGCCACCAAGACACCTATGATTCCTCTCAAAAAATGGAAAATGGCTGGCTGTTACACTTACTTAAGTGTAAAATACATTTTATACAATACAATTTAATGTTTACAAAATGAACGTGAATAAATCCTGCAGGATTTACTTGAAACTGAACTGCTTAGCTTTTACTTTATTTAACCATGTCGAAATAACAGGAGACTATCAAGTACTCCGGCGCTTCCGGGAAAATTATGGCCGATATCGCGACAACACGTGACGGGATCATCACGCGAGAAGGCAGTACCTGCAGGAAGTAGCGCGGAATTTGTCCGGTCAGCGTGCTCGTGGACAGGTAAGAATCCTTTATCTGCCTTTAAAATGGGTCAAAATACAAACGAATGCTATGCACAAACGTGCCATCATCTTAAGCGACAGTATCCCGCGATAGTTTTGTTGTTCGACCAAATGTAATGTTTAATTCGGTCAAAAACACCGTCCGCCATTGCCGCCGCATGGCTGTGACGTTACCGACGGTTACCGACGGTTGCGCTGTCGTGTCGGCGACGACACTCTCGTAAATAAAGGGTTATTTAATTTATTTGTCTTCATGCTGTCTGCTCCGCTGCCAACATAGACACAATACACACCGGTCTTTCCTCGTTTCCTACCGTAGTGACAGTGAAGCCAGACGGCCCCCCACTGTTAAATGAATGTACAGGAAAACACTGTGAAGGAGGGATGAGGTGGGGATAAAATTGATGAACAGAGGAATTTGTCAAGACTATTGTTCAGAAATTTCACTAGCAGTCAATATAAATCAAGAGTTTAGTCATCAGTATTTGCTTGGTAAACATATTACTTTAAATTGATAGGATGAGATGGATTCATTATTTTCCTGTATTTGTTTTCAGGGTAATTAAAGTGTTACAGGCCTTGACATAAATGAACGTTAAAAATAAAAATAATAGTTTTTTGGTAAAAGAAACAAATACAATTAAAGGCTCAATTATATACAACAAGCAGATTAATTTGATAATGATAATGTTTTACATTCACTGATATTAATTCATGTCTGTTCTATTTATCACAGTCATTGGTTACTGCCAAGATGTTCTACTTTGCTGTCCGTCTGCAAGTGTTCTGTCCAGCTGCACCTGTCTGAAGTCCAACTGCATCAGTGACTACAGGTTAAAGGCATCTTCTTGGATGTTTCATTTTATTGCTTTTTGGGATACCAGTTCCAAGATTCCAGCTAAACCAGATTTCCCTAGTTCCCTAGTTTTTTGTGTCTTACTGCAGCAAGTATAGTTTGCTCTGGATGTGGAGGTGTAAGGAATGCAGTGTATCTTTAACTAGTAGATACAAGCTACTAAAACATATTAGACTACAGCACCGTCATAGGCACCGCTACCCATGCCTACACACCGACTGCCCATGTACTTTGAAGACATGGAATGCTTTGTACATTCATTTAAGTAGAGTCCATCCCAAAGAAAATACTCAGGAGTTATTGGAACTGTCGACATTCAGTTGTCATTTGTGTGCTTGTTGTGATCTTTCTACAGAGAGGGATTATTTTACACACATTGGCCTCATCTGAAGAGTAATGAAACTGTTACTTGCATGTTTGAGGGTTGCTGTTTTCAAACAAACATATATGGAACATTTCACTGTCACAAGAACAGAAAACACAACCCACATACATTGAAAGATTTCAAGCCAGGAGTAGTTACAACCACTCAAGTTTCACAAGACTCACCTGATGATCCTGAGGAAGATGCACAAAATCAAGATGACAGTGTTGTTGAAGCAGACGGTGGATGTTCAAGTCATGATGTGAGTGGACATAAGAACTTGCCTGAAGTAATTAAGCAACATTTTGCTGCTGCATTGCTCAAGTTGGAGCATTTTGTACATGTGCCAGGCAAAAAAATGAATTCTTAGAAGAACTGCACTTCTTGTTAAGTTCTGCTACATTGCCCCTCTCGACTGACATTGTTTTTATTACTTATATTGTTATTGTAAGTATTCAATAACAATATTCAAAGAATCCACAAAGAGATGGACAAAGAGGAGTAAACTGCAGCGACAGAGAGCTGAAAATGGCAGGGAGCTTGATCAGCTGTGCTGCCATGATTTTTCTGATATTTTTGCTACTCAGATTACTACTCGTCACCATAATAATTATTATAACAATCTGAGCCTGTTAGTAGCAAAACACTTTTATTGGCATACATTTAAGACAAACAGAAATTGCCCACACATGCTCGTTCAAACTTACTTTTGCTTTCAGGCAAAACTGAAACTTAGTGAATACAGCGCCGATCATTCTGTTTTGGGTTCCTATCATTCAGTTGCACTGCCGGCTAAACCTAAATACAGCCCAGGTTCAAAAATACAAAAAAGCTACCTGAAGGTATCCCTTAAAATAGCAAAATATCTGCCAAAAATGGCTTTCAGTATTCTTTTCAGTATAATAGATATTATAATTAATTCATTAGACACGTAAACCCATTCTCCTTGTTTGTTTACACTGTGTTTCAGATGTATGTGTGTATGTTTTTATTCTCTGATCTGCAGGACAATGGGATCGATACCAGACGAGAATGCATTCTTAAGGGACTGTGTGTCTACCTTAATGAAGATCCAGACAAGCTGGTGAAAGAATACAAGGTATGTTAATTTACTTGACCTTTTTTAGGAAATGATCAATAGGGATTCCTTGTGGGTTTTTTGGGTGGCTTTTAAAGACCTTTGAAATGTAATGCTGGTCATAATTTGTTTTGATTGTCTGATATGTGCTAATTTCAGCTGTTTTAGAATAATGTTATTTTTTATTTTTTTTTAATTATGAGGATGGATCTAATGAATACCAGTTAGAACATTTTTTAAATTTGCTTTGTCACAGGCGGATGATGAAAACGCCACGGCAGCTATGGCAGAGACCGTCTATGGCATCTACATAATTCGACACAGCAGTGCAGAACCCAGTGATGCCCCAGAGGATGTGGGAATCATTCTGGAGGGGGTGACGGTACTCCGTGAGTTGAGGAATGTACCATTTGCACTGTCCATCTTGCTTGCCTTTGTGTATAATCTGAACTTGAGTTACCCCCAGTGCTAAAATATACATTCGAAGCTCTGCAGAAAATAATCCTAGAGCTTGATGGGAACAGACTGTCTGCAAAAGTTCAGGCCTTTAAGACAGTTCTTTCTCATTGAGAATTTTTGCTCAACTGGGGGAAAACCCTTTTGTTTTCCTTTAAGATGTTCTAAGTTCACTTGCAAAGTTTTTTATCAACACTAAATCTCCTGACATTTTAATGGGCAGTTCCCATTATTTAATGTTGAGTTCTATAAGGGGGCTGAGAATACAAATAGTATATTAGCCCATGTCCCAAACAGCATCTTCAGTTTAGATCAGCAAAGACTTTTGTAATGCTTTTCTTCTGTACCAGGTACTCAGATCCTTTGTAATTGTGATTTAAAACACAAAGCGGTTCTCAACTGGGTTCCAAATTTTTCTGTACTCTTTAAGTAAGTTTTTGCCTTTTATTTTTTTCAAATTCATTTTGTTCAGTTTAGATTTTTGGTCACTTTCTAAGATAAGATAAGATTTATTTTGGTCAGTTGAGGTAATTTCAGTATGTGGCAAAAAAAAAACTAAACTGACCAAAATTAAATAAAAAATAAATGTAAGACAGTAATGAAAATACAATTAAAATAATTAATATAATTATTAAAATAAATGTTAAAAAATGAATAAAAACAGACCAAGATTAAAGGACATTTATCTTATATCAGTGTTTGTAAAAACATTAAAAACAATGTGGATCTGTTACATATTTTAAGCACTTAATATATATATATTTTTTAACCACACACTTTCCGATCCACCAGTTGAGGACCACAAATTTAGAGGGAACAGTGCTGAATATTTGTTTTCAGAAGTGATACATTTCATTTGCTGTTTGAGTGTAAAATATTGTTTTACTTATTGTTATTATTGTTTTTTTAAATTTGGTTTGTATTACAAGCAGTACTAGCAGTTTGTAACTGCATGTAGGACTTCTATTCAGTTAATTAAAAATGAGCAGCTGTACTGCCTTTACAATTTAAATACAGTTTATGACAGCATCTCTTTGTCCTGTGTTATGTTTACACCTTTTAGACCAAGTAGACTGTAGACATTGTTGAAAGATAACCTTTTTGAGTAAAACTCAAATGTAATACTTAGAATCGCCTTATTAAAATCCTACTTATCAGACAGGTTCCAGTTTGTGCATGTCAACAATGACTCTTCTGAGCATACTAGGGTTAATCATGGAGTTCCTCAGGGTTCTGTCTTAGGACCAATACTGTTCACATTATACATGCTTCCCTTAGGCAACATTATTAGGAAGCACTGTATTAATTTCCATTGTTATGCTGACGACACTCAATTGTATTTATCTATGAAGCCAAATGAAACTAATCAGCTAGCTAGACTGCAAGATTGTCTTAAGGACATAAAGACCTGGATGACCTATAATTTCTTACTACTAAATTCAGACAAGACTGAAGTCATTGTATTTGGCCCCAAACATCTTAGAGAATTGCTTTCAAAGCATATAGTTACTCTGGATGGCATTACATTGGCCTCCAGTACTACTGTGAGGAACCTCGGTGTTATCTTTGACCAGGACATGTCCTTTAACTCGCACATAAAACAAATCTGTAGGACTTCCTTTTTCCACCTGAGAAATATTGTGAAAATCAGGAACATCCTGTCTCAGAGTGATGCAGAAAAACTAGTCCATGCATTTGTTACTTCTAGGCTTGACTACTGTAATTCCTTATTATCAGGTTGTCCCAATAGCTCTCTGAAACATCTACAGCTGATCCAAAACGCTGCAGCCAGAGTACTGACGGGAGTTAGCAAGAGAGATCATATTTCTCCTATATTGGTTTCTCTTCATTGGCTCCCTGTTAAATCTAGAATAGAATTCAAAATCCTTCTTCTGACATATAAAGCTCTTAACAACCAATCTCCATCATATCTTAAAGACCTGATAGTACCATATTACCCTAGCAGAACTCTTCGCTCTCAGACTGCAGGCTTACTTGTTGTTCCTAGAATCTCTAAAAGTAGAATGGGAGGCAGAGCCTTCAGTTATCAGGCACCTCTCCTGTGGAACCAGCTCCCAGTTTGGGTTCGGGAGGCGGACACCCTCTCTATTTTTAAGACCAGGCTTAAAACCTTCCTTTTCGACAAAGCTTATAGTTAGGGCTGACTGGGTGACCCTGACGGGGTGAGCTGGTGTTTTCATTTGCACAACTGACTTCCCCTCTTGACGTCCCTTTAGTTTGCCCCTAGTTATGCTGCTATAGGCCTAGGCTGCTGGGGAACCTCTCTGGATGCACTGAGCCCTTCTCTAACTACCTATGTATTTACTATATATACCATTACTGCATTACATTCACTCTGTTTCTTTCTGTGTCCTTTCTCCGAGTGTCCCTGGTCCCAGAGCTGGATGCTGGATGCTTCAGATGTGTGGCTGTGTTTTATGGTCCTTGTGTCCCACCCCCCCACCTCTCTATCTCTACCCCTCTATCTGTATCCCTCTATCTCTATCTCTACCCCTCTATCTCTACCTCTCTACCTCTTCTGTCCCTCTCAACCCGCCCGGCCAGCAGGCAGATGGGTCCCCCCACATTAGAGCCGGGTTCTGTTCGAGGTTTTTTTCCCTGTTAAAAGGGTGTTTTCCTTGCCACTGTCGCCTTTTGGCTTGCTCTGGGGGTCAGGCATATGGGTTCTGTAAAGCGTCTCGAGACAATTTGACTGTAATTGGCGCTATATAAATAAAATTGAATTATTAAATAATGGAAAGAATTTCCACATGATTAAACAGCTCTCTTTCAGCATCAAGCAATTTTGTTGGGCCAACTTGATCCACTCGGGTTGAAGTACCCTAGTTCAAAATAGTTGGATCAACCCAATTCAAAGGCATGAACCCATACTAAGTAAATTAAGTTGGATCCAAACCTTGCGAACAAGTTGAATGGACCCTAATAAGTGAAGTTAAACTAACCTCAGTGCCTTAAGTTGGAACGAAAGAATTGCTTATTGTTTAAAGTAAGCCATTTAATCATGTGGAAATTCTTTCCATGTTTTTTTTAAGTTCATCCAAAACCCACAATGATCACAGAAATAATTTGAATCTGACAAAAGTAATAATAAATAAAAATTCTATGAAAATTAACCATTGAAAATCAGACATTGCTTTTGAACCGTGGTTCAACAGAATTATTTTAACAAATAAACTCATGAAACAGGCCTGGACAAAAATGATGGGACCCTTAACTTAATATTTAGTTGCACAACCTTTTGAGGCAATCACTGCAATCAAACCATTTGTGTAACTGTCAGTGAGACTTCTGCACCTCTCAGCAGGTATTCTGGTCCACTCCTCATCAGCAGACTGCTCCAGTTGTCTCAGGTTTGAAGGTTCCTTCTCCAGACACCATGTTTCAGCTCCTTCCACAGATGTTCAATAGGATTTAGATCAGGGCTCATAGAGGCCACTTCAGAATAGTCCAATGTTTTCCTCTTAGCCATTCTTGGCTGTTTTTAGCTGTGTGTTTTGGATCATTATCCTGTTGCAAGACCCATGACCTGCAACTGAGACCAAGCTTTCTGACACTGGGCAGCACATTTCTCTCTAGAATACCTTGATAGTCATGAGATTTCATTGTACCTGCACAGATTCCAGACACCCTGTACCAGATGCAGCAAAGCAGCCCCAGAACATAACAGAACCTCCTCCATGTTCCACAGTAGGACAGTGTTCTTTTCTTCATATGCTTCATTTCTGCATCTGTGAACATAGAGCTGATGTACCAAAAAGTTCCAGTTTTGTCTCGTCTGTCCATAGGACATTCTCCCAGAAGCTTTACGGTTTGTCAACATGCAGTTTGGTAAATTCCATTCTGGCTTTTTCATGATTTGTTTTCAACAATGGTGTCCTCCTTGGTCGTCTCCCATGAAGTCCACTTTGGCTCAAACAACGACGGATGGTGTGATCTGAAACTGATGTACCTTGACCTTGGAGTTCACCTTTAATGTCTTTAGAGGTTGTTCTGGGCTCTTTTGTTTCCATTCCTATTATCCATCTCTTCCATTTGTCATCAGTTTTCCTCCTGCAGCCACATCCAGGGAGGTTGGCTACAGTCCCATGGATCTTACATTTCTGAATAATATGTGCAACTGTAGTCACAGGAACATCAAGCTGCTTGGAGATGGTCTTCTAGCCTTTACCTTTAACATGCTTGTCTATAATTTTCTTTCTAATCTCCTGAGACAACTCTCTCCTTGGCTTCCTCTGGTCCATGTTTAGTGTGGTACACACCATGTCACCAAACAGCACAGTGACTACTGTAACCCTATAAATAGGTCGACTGACTGATTACAAGTTTGTAGACACCTGTGATGCTAATTAGAGGACACACCTTGATTGAACATGTCTCTATGGTCACATTATTTTCAGTCTTTTCTAGGGGTACCATCATTTTTGTCCAGGCCTGTTTCATGAGTTTATTTTTTTTGAATAATTCACTTGAACCATGGTTCAAAAGCAATGTCTGATTTATTTTTTATTTTTTTATTATCCCTTATTAATCCCACAAGGGGAAATTCAGATTTTCGCATCTGTCCCTAATTGGGGGAGAGCGACGGGTCAGCCGCGGTACAGCACCCCTGGAGCAGGAAGGGTTAAGAGTCTTGCTCAAGGGCCCAACAGTGGCCACATCGGGGCTTGAACCTCTGACCTTCTGATCAGTAGTCCAGAGACTTAACCGTTGCGCCTCCACTGCCCCATTGGTTAATTTCCATAGAATTTTTATTTATTATTACTTTTGTCAGATTCAAATTATTTCTGTGACCATTGTGGGGTTTTCTTTCATTAACCGAGGGGTACCAACTATTTTGTGCACGTGTGTACCACCATTCATCATGGTTAATATTGGTGTTTGTGAAGATGTGCAGCGTTTGGTGTTCATCAAACATACTGTCCAGTCTGATGGCTTTAAGGGGTCATAGGTATCTTGGTGGCCTCCCTCACTCGTAACTTTCGTTCTTGTAACTACATCAGAGGAGTCTTGGTGGCTTCCCACCCTTATTCCCTTTCTTGTAACTCCTTTAGAGGAGTCATAGGTGTCTTGGTGCCTTTCCTCACTATTATATCTACTGCAGTTCTGTCAGAGGAGTCATAATTGTCTTGGTGGCCTCCCTCACTAATCTGTTTCTTGTACAGTCGCTCAGTTTTTGGGGATGGTCTGTACTTTGAAGATTTACTGATATTCCATTTTCCTTCCATGTCCTATTGATGGATATAACTCGACTCCAAGAGATCTTCAGGAACTTGGAGATGTTGTTGTCTCCATCCTGGTTTCTTGGAGTGTTCTATAGTCTTCATGGTCTAGTATCCAGGAGTACTGATCCACCAGGGACTGGACCTTAATAGATCCAGGAGTCTTTATCCTACAATCACTGACTTCGGATGATCTGGTTTGGGATTAAGTGTTGTATAGATAATATATGGATGGAAATTATTGTCCAAAAAGAAGCCAAACTAAATCAATCTTGATTCAGTTTTGAAAAGCAGTAAACAGAGGACACCTCCATGTTTTTCTAGTCAGTGTACAGCGAGTCTTCCAGTCAGCTGGGATGTATTTCTGCGTATCTATCTGGAGGCCGCTGAGTTTGGAGAAATCTTATGTGAGTGACAAAGATCCTGCATGTTGTCAGCCGGAGTCGGTTGTCCTCACTGCAGATTTACAGCCGAGCGGAGACAGCTGAGCTGGCGGCACCGAGGCTCAGATCTATTTCCTGTGGAGGAACGTTTGACACTCCTTCACACTGTTGGCTATAAAAAGGAAAGCCTGTTGGCATCTCATGAAGCGCTCGGCTATAACATGAAAATAGTCCAGTCTGCTTCAGAACACGCAGGACCGAACATTCATCTAATTTTCAACATTTTCTTTCACTAAACGTCTTCTTGCATCCCCACCGGAGAGACTGTCAACAAATCAACGAATGTCCTAAAGAGGAGCTGATGTTCAGCTGGAGTTAGAGGTTAAACTCACAGGGCCATGCAAGAGGGGGAGGTGCTGAAAACATGAAGAAGAAGCAACAGGAAGGGAAAGAGAGAAACCCCCATAGCCGACAGCATGTCTGCTATTTGTGGAAGAGGGACAAGGAGTTTCTGGTTGCATGAAGATCCAGTAGAAGGTCTGACAGGCATGATGCAGGCGGTCCCATGATGGATGTACAGGTCGTCACTTTCACCAAACTGTAACGCTGTGGACACAAAATGTAAACCACGGAAAACCTGAACAATTAAAGTCCTATTCATCAGATAAAACTGGAGATATTTTATCTTCTTATTTCTGTCACACATTCAACCAATAATTAATATAAAACTTCAACCTTCACTCCTTCTTCACCTTTGTTGTCCCAAAACTATTAAAAAACAAGTTGTTCTGGAACACGAGTTTATTTTGAGCAAATCCCACACATGCTGTTGGCTCGGCCGGTTTTTAAAATAAAACTATAGATCTGTGAAATAGTTCTGAGGCTACACTTTACTGAAAACAAAAAAACAAAGAATCTATTGTGTTTCTACAGATAATTCTTGTTTTATTGCATTTAAATCATTTAAAAAATATCATTCATTTACTTTATTTGCTGTTATTTTCCCAGTTGTTGTTTTTCAGTTTTTGAATATTCCATCAATTTTTAAACATATTTTAAGGCATCAAAAATTCAGTATTTTTCATAAATTTTAATTTTAATCTAAAATTACAAAACTTTTCACTCCATTTCAATCACCATAAAGTATGTGACAGATTTCTGTTGAGCAAAGAATGAGTGGAGGATGGTAAATAATTTTTTATTTTGTTTCTTGTTAAATTACAGATAATAACTATTAAAATTACAGAAGCAAAAAGTTCATTTACATGACTGTAAAAAAAAGGAAAAACAGACCAGAACTGTAAATAATGCGAGATACCAAAGAAAAGTGGCACAAACATGCACAAAACAACACAAAAAGACAGAAAATAAGACAAAACACCACAAGCCAAAAATAAACGAAAAAAAAAACAGGACAAAAACAAAACACAAAATGGAACAAAGTAGACACAAAAGACGAACGAGACACAAAATACTACACTGAACGTACAAAATGACAAAAATGAGACACAAAACCACAAAAAGTGAGGCAAGACAAAAACAGGTGAGATGCAAAAAAAGTGAGACAAATGAGACATGTCTGAGACGTTTTTGAATATTTTATATACAGTCATGGATAAACTTATTACGCCAGCCTGGTTTTCTTCAATTTCTTGTTCATTTCAATGCCTGGTACCACTAAAGATTCATTACCTGAAGAATACAATGAACAGGACTTTAAATGCAGCTGATTCCATAATACTTTATGTCCTATCTGACCTGCTTCAGCTTCATTATATTCCAGGGTCTATAAGAGGACATTTCAAAGATCTAGATTGGTTTCCTGCTGACATTCAAGCCATAGCACAACTCAGAAGCTGTCAGCTCTCATATAACACCTAAAACTAAAGAATTATGTGAAGCCACAAAGGCAGCCATCATGAGTGAGAGACAGAGAAAAAACTGAAGATCTCCAAGACAGCCGTTCATTACACCAAGAAAAAACAAGCCTAACATGGTTCTACCAAACTGCTAGCTGGTCAGGAAACGTCTTTCTACCCACCAGATGACCGTCACTCATCCGTTCCTGTGTCAAGAATCATCCTCAGACCTCCAGCGACCTTAAAAATGAGTGGACACTGTGGAGAAATGGGACTTGTTGGACAAGGACAGTTGGAACGTGACTTGTTGAAGCTGGTCTGAAGTCCCACAGGGCAGGAAGAAGCCCTTCATCAAGGAAAGGCAGAGGAAAGCTGGTTACTCTTTGCTGGGATCACAAGGATTGGACTGTTGATGATTGGACTAAGGTTCTCTTCAGGGATGAATCCAGTTTTCAGTTGATGTCCACTCCAGCCAACTTACTGGTTAGGAGGAAGCCTGGAGAAGCTACAAACCAGACTGTCTGCCCCTACAGTAAAACATGGGGGTGGATCAGTGACCATCTGGGGTAGTTTCAGTCTGGGTGGAACAGGGTGAATGAACCACGTCATGTTTGGGGCTACTCTAGAAAACAGTCTTCTTCCATCAGCTGGAAAACTCTTTCCTGCCTCCAATGACTGGATTTTCCAACAAGACAAGGTCAGTTAAATCCTGGATGGAGAACCAGAACATTGGACCCATGCCTTGGCTGCTCAATCACCAGATCTAAATCCAACTGAAAACCTGTGGAAAATCATCAAATGCTAAATGGAGAACCACAAGCCCCAAAACAAAGCAGATTAGTTAGAATTAGTGCAACAGGAATGGGCTGCTGTGATCAGAAGCTGGTGGAGAGCAGCTAAGACGCATGGCTGCAGTCATCAGAAACAATGGTTATGAATCAGTACTAACTCCTGTGTGGATCATGGGACTAAAACAGACAGAAAAGAAAACATGGAATCCTAAAAGCTGTTTTTGGCAGAACAATGCCATAGATATGGATGGAAGAACTGAAGAGATTTTGGTTATTATCAAGAAAACCATGGAAAATGTCTGATATCAGCTCTGAAATTAAACTCTTATGAGCTACTTTTGTTGTTATCATTATATTTGTCCAAAGAAATGTTGCTTTAGTTGGACCAGGCATTAAAATGAACAAGAAATTGAAGAAAACAAGGGGAGGGTGGTCTGATCATTTTTCCATGACTGTATTTTTATTTCAGTGTTCTTCAGGATGGACTCATTAACACTCAGTCATGTTTCACAGATCAGATGAATTAATCAACAGTAGATCAACAAATCCATAAAAGAAAGAATGAACTGAAAAAGGACAGATGAGCTTCACGTTCTCGGTTTAGTCGACCTGCTCTACAAACCTCATTTCCCCACGGCGACCGTCGTCACGGTTTCATGTTTTCTTCTCGCCCTCTGAGCTACATGGGGGGTCATAACTCAGCCGCCTCCAAAATGCCGGTGAAATTCCTGCCAATGCCTGGGACAGGTCGCTCAAACACAAGCTGTGAAAACACAGAGGGCTGGAATACCAGGAGAAGAGCTGCGTGGTTCCTGCAGAACAACGTGACTCTGCACAGGAACACCTTTGGTTTTATTGCATTCTAAAGAACAGAGAAAAACTCTGGAGAATTTCTGACCTTTTAGGGGAAGTTTTTCATTCAGCAGCAGATCTAGTAAGTCCTGATGTCCTCAGCGACTATTTATAGGATGGCGTTATCTGCACCGCGGCAGAGCAGCATGAGGCGGCTGAGCTGTGTCAGATTAGATTTAAGCACTGCATTTTTCATCTTTTTACCTAGAAATGGAAATAAGAGTCAGTCAGGTTTGAAGAATCAAGAAGAATTACTGGAATGTTGCAGCCATGTCAGTCCGATACAGACGATCAAGTCCAGAGATTCAGATGATATTGTGCCTTTTTAGGCTAAAATTTTCAAAGAACTTTTACAGTTTGAATGCAGCTGCTAATGTTTACATTCAGACAGTGAGTATTTGAATAGTTTTATCATAAGAAAATGTTATAATTCTATTTTGCATAAGTGTTCAACAATTTTCATCAGAAAATTAGACAAAAATGAGACACAAAATGATGCAAACCAGACAGAAAACACAAATCAGAAACAAAATAATACAAAACTACCGGTACACAAAAGTGAAATAGCCTACATAAAAAACTGAGACACAAAATGACAAAATATGACAAAAAAACAACAAAAATACACAAATGAGTGGCATTCAGCTGCCAATGTTTGCATTCTTAATATTTTAATCATTTTTCCGTATGGAAAAGCGACATTATTATTATTATGCATAAATGAGTGAACATGATGAAGGTATAATTAATGTCATAAACCGGTAAAAATGAACGTTTTTTAACACTTTTCTTTAATATTTGTAAACAATTTAATGTTACAAATTTTTTCCTGAACCTTGAATCCTCCTTTTATTGTATTTTATAATATATTTATTATATATTCTTCCTGTCCAGTTTCCATCGAACCTCCAGAGCTGAAGAGAAAGCAGGAAGAGTTTGGATTGGAGTTAGTATGGGAAAGAAAGACGACATCCAGGAATCCTGGAGAGGTGACGTTTGTATACTTATCATATTTACAGTTTTTAAAGGCAAGAAATAAAATATTCTGTCCTTCTGTTAGACGGCAATGAAACCAAAACTGAGTCCGGGACGAAGTCAAAGACTCACAAAACACAAAACTCCAGCGTGGAAAGTTTCACCTCGGTGAGTCTGGGCAGTGTTTTAGTTATTTTCATTCATTCCTAGAATTATGATTCCTTATTTGTATATTTATTTAGTAGTTTATTCTGCTTCATATCAATTAAAGTGGCTGTTTGGACTTATTGTTTATTCACATGAGGAAAATAGAACACAGAAAAGACAAAAATGAGAAACCGCACGACAAAAACAACACAAAACGGCAACAAGGAAAAAAATGTCAATAAGATAAAAAAAAATAAGAAAATGAGACAAAAACTGGACATAAATGAGACACAACAGGGTGCAAACGAGACATGACAACAAAAGCAAGACACAAAATGAGACACAGTGAGACACAGAATAAGTAAAAATGAGACCCAAAGTGATGCAAACAGACACTAAACACCAATGAGACACAAAATGAGGAAAACTAAGAAAGATACTGAAGAAAACTAGACACAAAACAACACAAATGAGACACAAAGTGACAAAAACAAGACACGTAAAAGAAACAAATCACCAGAAACGAGATGCAGAAGAAAATGGGACACAAAACAAGACACTAAATGGCACAAATGAGACAAAACAACACAAATGACGCAAAATAAAATGAGACAAAAAACAAGTGAGACACAAAATAAGTGAAAATAAGACCCAAAGTGATGCAAACCAGACACTGAACACCAATGAGACACAAAATGAGGAAAACTAGGAAAGATACTGAAGAAAATTAGACAGAAAACAACAAAAACCACAGACAAAACAACACAAATGAGACACAAAAAGAAACACAAAACAGAATAAAAATGAGAAACATGACAAAAAACAGACACAAAATGATCCAAACACTAAATGACACATCGAGACACAAAACGGACAAAAATGAAACAGAAAATGGTGCAAATGAGACACAAAACCACAAAAAATGAGACACAAAACAACAAAAACTAGACAAAATGAGAAAACGTGACACAAAAACAAGCCACAGAACGACACAAACAAGACCCAAAATAAGAAAATATGACAAAAATCGAACACTCAAAGACACGAATGAACCACAGCAGAACAACGAGACGTAAAGAGACAGAAAACGTCCGTCCGTCAGCTGCCATGTTGTCATTTGTCCGTCAGTCTGAAGACGTCCTGCTGGACTCGACTCGTCCTGCTGCCGGATGGACAAAGACTCTGGAGGGAACCAGCTGTGAGGACGATGAAGAAGGTCACCTGGTCTACAGCGCTGGACTCCTGATGAACGACCGATGTACGAATTTTTACTGTTCACACCAGGAATGAACAGATTCTTACTTTATGAAGCATTTTTAGTAAAATCACAGAAAACATCAACAAACAAACAAAAAAACAGGCAGAAACTGGATCTATATAAATGGAAATTCATTCTTTTACAACACTAGACTGTAAAATAACATTATTAATGTATTTATATCAGCAAAAAGATATTTACTGTTATTAAAAGTTGTTATTACAACTACAGATAATAACTAGTATAAAGAAAAAGTATTAATTTACATATATTTGCTGTTAATTGAAAGAAAAATTCTGTATTTTATGATTAAAAAAGGCTGTAGTTCCTTCGGATATTTAACCTATTTGTTAAATTACAAATAATAATATTCTAAAATTACTGAAATTATTAATTTACATTACGTTAAGTGAAAAAACTATAAATAATAATCTGCCCTTTAATGAGGTGTCACCATAAAATTAGTGTTTTACTGTATTTAAAAAAATTAAGATTATTTTACAGATTTTCCAGGTTTTGTTCAGCTACAGATAATATTTAGTAAAATCACATAAAAGTATTAATTTACGTGATAACTGTTATAAAAGAAACTCAATAAAAACCTGACGGTTTGAAGAAAATGGTCGTTTTTTTTCTCTTAATTACTGTTTTATTATAATTAAAACAGCGGCAGATTTATTTTACAGATATTTTCTATTATTGAAAAGAAACATTTTGCATATTAAGGATCGAAAATGTTAAATCATTTTTTGATTGTTATTTTGCAGATTTTTCCTGTTTTGTTTAATTACAGATATCGAGTAAAATCACAGAAAAAATAACAATTTTCCACTAAAAAAATAAATTCTAAATAATGAAGCTAAAACATCTTCATGACATTAATTCTATAGCACTGATTTCAGCTTTACCAGATTTGATGAAGCACAAAATAATAGAAAAATCAAGATTCTTACATTTTTAAAATTAAGATTTAAATAACGAAAAGCGCCTCGTCTCAGTTAAGCTAACTGCTCTTATTTAAACTCTTTCCTGAATAATAGACCAAAAAAACTAAGAAAACTAGTTTGAAATGCAAATTAGTAAATAAATATAAATAAATTAGTTTCTGAAAATGAAACTAATTTATTGACTATTATTATTTTTAAATATATTTAGAGAAACTAAGCTTCAGAAACAAGTTCTGTGCTGTTACTAAACAAGAAGACAGAATTCAGGATATTTAGGAACCTCCTGGTGTGTTTTTAACATAACTGTCCTGTTTTGGTGAAATGTTCTCGTCTGTTTTTGCTCCTTTTAAAGACACCAGATGTCTCTAAATGAAGCTGTTAAACGTCCGTCTGTCCTCCACAGATGAGCTGGTTTCCACGCTGGGATCAGGAGCGTTTGGAAAAGTAGTGGAGTGCATCGACCGACTCAAGTAAGCATCACTGATAGAAAGCTCCGTAGAACATCCAGGAACAGTCCACTGTCCACAAACCAGTCTTTCTTCGTGTCTGTGCAGCGGAAATCAGCGCGTCGCCGTGAAGATTGTGAAGAACATCGAGTGTTTCTGTGAAGTGGCCAGGTCTGAGATCGCAGTTCTGGAGGAGATCAACGGTCTGGACGACAACAACAGATTGTAAGTTCAGTTGCAGAACCCAGAATTCATCCAGGAGATCAGAGATGTTCAGTCCATAGTGGACCTGTGGGCTGAGAAAGTTCTACTGATATTTTCATCTGGGAGTTTTCTATTAGCTTCAGGAATGTTCTTCTTAAACGAAGACTGAATACGTTCTAAAAACATTGTTAAACCATTATGTTCTGAAGTTGTGAAATCAGAATGTTGCACTGAGAACGTTCTTCACCTCTCATCATGGAACACTGTAAGAATCTTTAATAGAGTCTGTAATCATCACCAAACATCCCCAAAACATCCTCAGAACATTATAAACCAGGATGTTCCACCTTTGTTCATATATCGCAGTAGAGGAACGTCTTGTAAAGAACGTTCATTTATTGGAGGTCTTAACATCTGGTAAAGTTTACGTTGAGAACATGCTTCCGTTGTTATTATAGTGGAATAAAAGAACGTTCTATATTGAGTATTTTCACCAACAAGGTAAAAATGTTCTACTTTTTAAGTGTCCCGTTACATGAACATAATAGAACGTTCTGTACAAAAACATTCTGTCATCTGAGGCTTCAAAAACATCTGGAGAACATGTTTTAAACACCGAGTTGATAACGTTCTTCATGAGAATGTTTTATAGAAAAATGTTCTAAAATGAGTTCTTTTAACAAAACAAACTCTAAAACATCCTTAAACATTCAGGGATGAGAATTTTCTGCGGATCCGCGGAATTCCGAGTTTTTTTCCGCCGAAAGTATAGTTTTTGTGAATCGTGTAAATCCGTTGAGAAAATTGTAGGGGGGCAGGCAAGCGGCTGGCCGGCCGACGCGTCGCGAGCCGAGGCTTGTGATGGCCGCCCGCCGTGATGGCCATCCCGCCGCCGACATCTTTCGGCAACGCGCATTGCAACGCGCATTGCAACGGGGGGGGTGGGGGTGGGGGGTGGGGGCAGACATTTTCCGAGTTTTTTTCCATTTGTCATTCTCATCCCTGAACATTGCAGGCAGAGCATTCCACCTGATATCACACAACAGGAACATTTTATAAAACTCATCTGAGGCCTTGATAACATCTGGAAAACATTTTTGGAATGTTGCTTTGAGAACGTTCCTCCTTCGTTGTTCCAGAACATCATCTGTGTTCCTGATAACATCCTATGAATGTTGATATTACAATATTTTAATTTTACTAGAACATAACTGGAAGTGAAAACATTTTTTCGACGTTTGATTTTAACATTTTGTTTTGAAAGTTATTAGAACTTGCAGATAAAGTTCTCCAGCGTTGTGGGAATGTTCCCCGCCAGCTGTGATTTCAGGATCTCAGGGTTTTAGGTTTTAACTTGGAACATGTTTGAAGGTTTCTGTCAGCAATGTTCTTTTCCTGTAAATGGACGCCTCATATGTTCCTCATATGTTCCTTGTTCCGTCCTGCAGCGCCTGTGTGAGGATGCTGGACTGGTTCGACCACGAAGGTCACATCTGCATCGTGTTGGAGCTGCTCGGCCTCAGCACCTTCGACTTCCTCCGACAGAACGACTTCCTGCCGTTCAGCGTGGAACAGATCAGACACATGGCCTTCCAGATCTTCAGAGCCGTCTGCTGTGAGTCCAGGTTCTCCGAGATCTGTGACCTTTGAAGTCACAACGTTACCATTACACCTCGTTTCCACAACGTTTTCCTTTAATTTCTGGAATGTTCTTCCTAAAGTTAGGAGAAGTCCAGATGTTCTAATAAAGTTTAGTGATAACATTGTCGGACCGTTAGCCTGATGTTCTCAAAACTGAATGTTACACTGACAACATTCCTCGTTTGTTGTCATCTAACGCTGTGGGAATGTTTTATAGATTTTAAATGTGTTCTCTCAAAGTCCCCATCCTTCAATGTCTGAAGAATATTACAGCCAGAACGTTCCGCAGAACAGGAACGTCTTCTAAAGAACATTCTGTCATCTGAGGTCTTGGTAACACCTTGAAAATGTTTTTTAAATGTTGCATTGAGAACATTCTTCCGTTGTTAGCGTTGTGGAAATGTTTTACAGAAGAACGTTGTATAATGTGTTCCCTCCACAACAGCCACAGAACATTTCAAGCAGAACGTTCCCCTTTGTGAATATATAACATTAGAGGAACATCTTATAATGCCGGCAACATCTGGAAAACGTTTGTGGAATGCTGATTTGGGAACGTTCCTCCTCCTAATGTTGACATTAACACGTCACACTTTAAAGGAACATTACTGGATGTAAAAACATTTTTAAAAAATTCTTTGAACCTTTCATTAAAACACTTTCTTCTAAGCATGATTAGAATGTGTAGATAATGTTATCTGTGGTTGTGGGAATGTTCCCTGTCAGCTGGGTTAACGTGTTTTCATGTTCTACAGTCCTGCATAGGAACAAACTGACCCACACCGACCTGAAGCCAGAAAACATCCTGTTTGTTTCATCCGAGGTCAACACCGAGGCGGTAAAAGAATCTTTAATAGATAGATAGATAGATAGATAGATAGATAGATAGATAGATAGATTTATAGATAGATAGATCTATAGATAGATAGACTATACATAGATAGATCTATAGATAGATAGATCTATAGATTGATAGATAGATAGATAGACTATAGATAGATAGAGATAGATAGACTATAGATCTATAGATAGATAGACTATAGATAGACTATAGATAGATAGATAGATAGATAGATAGATAGATTATAGATAGACTATAGATAGATAGACTATAGATAGATAGATAGATAGACTATAGATAGACTATAGATAGATAGATAGATAGATAGATAGATAGATAGATAGATAGATAGATAGATAGATAGATAGATAGATGATAGATAGATAGACTATAGATAGATTATAGATAGATAGATAGATAGATAGATAGATAGATAGACTATAGATAGATAGACTATAGATAGATAGATAGACTACAGATAGACTATAGATAGATAGATAGATAGATAGATAGATAGATAGATAGATAGATAGACTATAGATAGATAGATAGATAGATAGATAGACTATAGATAGATAGACTATAGATAGATAGATAGATAGATAGATAGATAGATAGATAGATAGACTATAGATAGATAGATAGATTAAACCTTTATTGATCCCACAGCGGGGAAATTTACATTTTAATGAAATATCACAATATTTATTTGCATTTGGTTAACTTTCCTGACAGCTAGATCTATAGATAGATAGACTATACATAGATAGATAGATAGATCTATAGATAGATAGATCTATAGATAGATAGATAGATACATAGATAATAGATAGATAGATAGACTATAGATAGATAGAGTTATAGATAGATAGACTATAGATAGATAGATAGATTATAGATAGACTATAGATAGATAGACTATAGATAGATAGATAGATAGATAGATAGACTAGATAGACTATAGATAGATAGATAGATAGATAGATAGATAGATAGATGATAGATAGATAGACTATAGATAGATTATAGATAGATAGATAGATAGACTATAGATAGATAGATAGATAGACTATAGATAGAATATAGATAGATAGATAGATAGACTATAGATAGATCGATAGATAGATAGACTATAGATAGATAGATAGATAGATAGATAGATAGATAGATAGATAGATAGATAGACTATAGATAGATAGATAGATTAAACCTTTATTGATCCCACAGTGGGGAAATTTACATTTTAATGAAATATCACAATATTTATTTGCATTTGGTTAACTTTCCTGACAGCTAGATCTATAGATAGATAGACTATACATAGATAGATAGATAGATCTATAGATAGATAGATCTATAGATAGATAGATAGATAGATACATAGATAATAGATAGACTATAGATAGATAGATAGAGTTATAGATAGATAGATCTATAGATAGATAGACTATACATAGATAGATAGATAGATCTATAGATAGATAGATCTATAGATAGATAGATAGACTATAGATCTATACATAGATAGATCTATAGATAGATAGATAGACAGACTATATAGATAGACAGACTATAGATAGACTATACATAGACAGATAAATAGACTGTAGATAGACTATAACTAGATAGATAGATAGATAGATAGATAGATAGATAGATAGATAGATAGATAGATAGATAGATAGATAGATAGATAGATAGATAGATAGATAGGTTAGAGGTAGAGGGTTAGAGGTAGAGAGGTGGGGGGGACACAAGGACCATAAAACACACAGCTTGACACATGCTTGATAAGACAGATGATACATGCAAAGTACAACTAACATGGAAACTGATTATAGTTTACTGCTATGGTGTATGGCTCTGGCATTAAATATACTACATATATAGCTGGTGGTAAATTCAAAAATATGTAGATGAGCAAATCAAGTATAGTGAGGGTGATGCAGAGTAGATTGAATAGAAGAACAGTTTGAATAATGGCTGAAGGATGTTTAATAATGGTGTGCGTTTCTGTGTGTGTTTCTGTGTGTTTGTGTGTGTTAGAGTTGTACAGAGAGGAAGCTCGGGAATCTGGATGTGAAGGTTGTGGATTTCGGCACCGCCACTTTCGACCACGAATACCACGAGTCTCTGGTGTCGACGCGTCACTACCGAGCTCCTGAGGTCATCCTGGGTACAGATCCACAGAACCACAGATCCACAAAACCACAGATCCACAGAACCACAAAACCACAGATCCACAAGATCCACAGAACCACAGATCCACAAGATCCACAGAACCACAGATCCACAAAACCACAGATCCACAGAACCACAAAACCACAGATCCACAAGATCCACAGAACCACAGATCCACAGATCCACAAGATCCACAGAACCACAGATCCACAAGATCCACAGAACCACAGATCCACAGCCACACTCACTGCAGCAGCAAACTGGAGCATTTAAATTCCCATAATCCATGTTTCTATTTAACAGATCTGGGCTGGAACCAGTCCTGTGACGTTTGGAGTCTGGGCTGCGTTCTCATGGAGTTCTACCTCGGACGAACTCTCTTCCCGGTACGGAAACATAAACTTGTACGTGCTCAGACACACACAGAAACAGTAGAAAGCTGTTCTAAGATGTTCTAGCCTGTTGTTGTTCTTTCAGACACATGATAGTAAAGAACATCTGGCCATGATGGAGAAAGTTCTGGGACCGATCCCACCACATCTGCTGAAACAGACCAGGTAGTTACATGCACGTGTTTTACTAATATTGTCAGCAAGAAGTTCTCCTTTACTTCCCAGAATGTTCTTTTTTAAGGTTGGATACATAGAAATGTTCTAAAAATGTTCGGTGATAACTCTCTTAGAACATTATGTCCTAACAGTGTCAAAGCTGAATGTTACACTGAGAACGTTCCTCCTTTGTTGTGGAACATTTTGGGAATGTTTTATAGAATTCTATAAAGTGTTCTCTCAACAACATTCCCAGAACATGCTCAGAACATTTCAGCCAGAATGTTCCACCTTTACCATTACATCGCAGCAGAGGAACGTCTTACAAAGAAGCTTCTGTCATCTGAGGCCTTGATAAAGTCTTGAAAACGCTTTCAAAATGTTACATTAAAAGAATACCTTTTTTGTTAGACCATTTTTATAACGTGTTCCCTCAACAACAGGGTTAAATGTTCTACTTTTGAGATATCACAGTCCAGAAACGAAATAAAACATTTCATGGAAAAGACATTGTCATCTGAGGCTTTTATAACATGGAAAACATATTTAAAATGTTGGTTTTAGAACGTTCCTCTTTTGTGATCAAAGAACATTGTGAGAATATGTTATAGACCAACATTCTCTAAAATATCCTCAGAACATTTCAGCCAGAATGTTCCACTTTTACTCATATAGCGCAGCAGAGGAACGTCTGACAAAGAACCACTGCCCCTCCTCTTCCTCTTCGTAGTCTCTCTGAGGACTAAAGCAGCGTCTTGCCCACAGATTTATCTGATTGGTTTCAGGTCAAAAGTAACAGCCAATCACAGAAAGCTATTGTTTACACAAAGAGACCAATGAGCACATGAGTAAATAGAAGCAGCTCCAGTGGTTGGAAATAAAGGTAGAAGCTGCTGAAATTGAAATAAACACCGTGGTTCTATAAGCATGACTAGATTCCCCGTTACACAGATAATTACCGAATAATTCGGCAGTTGGTGTCGGTGCAGCTGGAACTTATTTTGCTAACAGGCTAAGCTAAGGCTAGCACTAAGAGGTTTACTGTTCCTTGTTGCTATCGCTATCTGTTGTACATTCACATCTTTCTAAAGTCAGATTAACCTCAATAATTTGTTTTAACTGACAGACAAGTCTTTCTGGCAGAGACACAACTTGCAAAAACTGAACAAAAAACAAAACCATCATCATAAATCAGCCTGAAGTTACCTCGATCACCTGAAGTCCTGCCTCACATCCCAGGCCTCAGGTGGTGAGTTAGTGATGAATTAAATCTGTTTCCTCCTTTGTTGGTGTCTGGTGTGCAGGAAGCAGCATTATGTGCAGAGCGAGCATCTGAACTGGGAAGATCAGAACTCCTCCGATGATCACATCAGGACACACTGTCAGCCGCTGAAGGTAGATGCCGCTCACATCGGCCAATCAGCTGCAGCCATCACACGGAGGCAGCAGAAAGTAACGGTGTGTTGGTCTTTCAGCAGTACATGGAGAGGAGGAACGAGGAGGAGCGGCAGCTGTTTGACCTGCTTGGCTGCATGTTGGAGTACGACGTCTGCAGACGGATCACGCTGGAGGAGGCGCTGTGGCATCCCTTCTTCAGCCCGATGAGGACGCCAGAGCAGCAGCGCAGCTAGAACACACTGTACTTCAGTTTCATTCACTTTTATTTCACATGTCATCTCACAGTGCATAGAGAGGCACAGACCTTAGGAAGTTCACACAGAGAACCCAACAATCCACAGTTGGCTTTGGATCCCCTCTGAGCAAGCAGTCAGCAACGATGGAAAAGAACAAAAAAACCCAAGAAAAGTACTCAGAGAGTGCAGACTCCTCCAAGGCTGCTCAGTGGTATCATTTCTAACGGCTGAAATCTTGAAAAAAGTTGTGGCAGAAATCAGGTCACCATAGAATGTGTTAATTTAATATAGATTTACCCACAAAAACACATTTAATCAGTTGTTCCTTGGATCATTTCTGACGGGTAAGTCCTGATAAGTCCTCAGTGGTGGATTTGTAGTAGGATCACATTCATGTGATCGTCAGCAGGCAGCTGATGTAGTGTTCACTTGTTGTCATAGTTACTGTGACACCGTGCCTCTATCTGGCAATGATACAGAAATCTTTAACAAATCCGTGGATCCAGACTAAAAGCTGCATCACTGCCAGAATCTAATCACTTGGTCCTTGTGTCATTTCTGATCTTCACTGGAAATTTCATCCAAATCTGTTGGTCTGTTTTTGAGTAATGCTGCTGATGGACAGACAGAAGCCGATCGTCACATAACTCTGCTAAAGCTCCTCCTACTTGGTGGAGTAACCAAAATACAGAGGGGAAAAAAACACATCTGACAGAACCAGGCTCAGGGAAGGCTGGTCTGCCTCGACCGGTCAGGTGAGGAGGGAGGAGGGAGGAGGGAGGACAACAGGAAGGCTGGAATAGGAGGACAACAGGAATAGGAGGACAACAGATGGAGAACAAACAATAAAAAAAAGAACAGTGAAGGTTCTGGAGGTGGTGAGGCCAGCAGTAGTTCCAGATCCAGAGACAACAACTGGACAGAATCTTTTCCTGCAACACTATACAGTCTGAAATACAGATTTTGGAACGCACTCACACTCACTGGACGTCTACCTCAGGCTGTAATTTAAGTTTGCTGATTACACAAAGATTTTAATGTAGGTTTTCTGTTTCAGAGAGCATTCCTGTATGTTTGAATCGTGTTCTGGACATCACATCGAGGTCTGACAGTCAGCGTGTTGAAATGAATGTAATTAATTGTTGTTTGTGAATAAATGTGTTATATTTTGGTGTGTTCTGTTGTATACAATGAATTACAACCATCTTCAGACTGAATCACAGCTCCGTTAACAAATATCCAACCACAGCTTCAGTCATGGCCAGCGGCTGAATTCTACCTGAAAGCAGTGTTTTAAAATCAACTAGAACATTTATGAGGAATTTAAATGTGCCAATGCAGCTTTTTCTGGTTCATACGGCCTGCTAGAATTATACATACGGTGTATTTTATGTACGTACGTTTTATTTTGAAAAGCCAGCATGCTTCACAAACTGATTAGTACTTTTTAATGTCTTTGAGCTTTTACTTTGAAAGTATCAATCAGCCAATCAGCTGTGAGTCACATGTTGGCTGCAGTGAGCAGAACAGAGAGGAGCACATGAAAGATTAGGCCCTCAAACAAACGAGCACAGCTCAGAAACTGTAAGTCGTATCCAAGAAATTCTTTCACCGTGTGAAGCAGGATCTCGTTTTGAACGAGCCGATGTGTTTTCATGTCCGTTCTGTGTTTTATACAGATTTGGTGGCAGGTTTAAGACACCCTCCATTCTGTTTGACCCCAGACTTTACAGCTCTGATATAATGCAGGTGAATGAGAGTTTGGTCGGTCCACTCTGCTGTATGAGGTGATGAATGTAAAAACCTTGCAGCAGTTAGACTCACACTGTGGACGTTTATCATGTAGAGGAGAAACTGACAAGGAGATGAGGTCAACTACACTTAAAAACTAATTATTTGGTCAACATTTGGAGTGATGCCACAAACTCTAGCTGAAGAAAAATTCAGGATTTTCAAAAAATTAATAAACCTGAAACTGCGTAAAAACCGTAAAACTTTCTGTGAATTTCAGAGATTGTGTCAAATTTTAAGGATTTCTGAAAGCTTTTTTCCACTGCTGTATATTATTAAAGCTGAAACTCTACAGCGTTAGTAATTACAGAGAAGAAACTAATTTAATGATGCACTGAGACCTCACTGTATAAAAATTAATGAAATGTAAATATAATAAACTAGAGCATTATTATTTATGGAGATGAAACTGAGTTTAAACTACAGATTTTCTATTAGCTAGCTCAGGTTTTATTTTATGTGGATTGTATTGGGTTTATTCCTTTTATTTTCAGTATGTTGAAGTCTATCATCATATATCCTCCTGGTTGTGGGATCTGGAGGTTCTAGACTCTGATCGAGCTGCTTCACTTGAGTCCAGTCTGAGGTCTGCTGGGTTCTGGACTCGTCTCTAAACTGTGGTGGGAAAGTCTGAAGCTTTTGGATCTTTTTTAGGAAATAAATGATTCTGCAGCTCCTTAAACCCCTGAACCCAGAAAACACGGCTGACAGTGAGTTCATGTACTTCCAAACGCTCCAGATCAGGGGTGTCCATCATGAAGCCAGCAGGCCAAAAGCGGTCCTCCAGAGGGTCCAATCCGGTCCTCAAAGTGTAAAAATTCCAGAGAAGACATTAACTGCAGATTGTAAATTAGTAAAACTATGAATTTAAAATAATTTCTAGACCATGACAAGTTGTTTGGATCAGAAAGTAAAATACTAGATTGATCATTGTTCTTTTGTCATTTTGTGTCTCATTTTTGTTACATTTTGTCTGTTTTTGTTGTTTTTTGTCTGAATTTTGTCATTTGTCTCATGTTTTTGTCGTTTTGTTTCTTGTTTTTGTTTTGTGTTTCCTTTTTGTCTTGCTTGTGTTTTTTCTCATTTTTGTCATTTTGTGTTTTGCTTAATTTATTGTTTTGTGCATTGTTTTTGTCCTTTTGTGTTTCCTTTTTGTCTCGCTTGTGTTTGTCTATTTTTTGTTGTTTTGTTTCTTGTTTTGTCAGTTTTGGTCTTTATGTTTCATTTGTGTAATTTTTTGTCTCATTTTTGTTGTTTTTCCATTTTTTTTGTCACTTTGCAACTTAAAATTTTTTCTCTTTTTTGTTTCGTTTCACTCAGTTTTTGTCGTTTTGTGTCTCGTTTTTGTCGTTTTGCATCTCATTTTTGTTGCTTTACATCTCATATTTGTAATATTTTGTCTTGTTTTTGTTGTTTTTTTGTCTTTTTTTTGTCTGACTTTTGTGGTTTTGATCCTCAAGTAAATCCTCTCTGGTTCAGTTCCAGATAACTAAATGTTGTGTTGCTTTGTAGACACTCTGTGATCTGGAAGTTGTAATGTGGAAATGATAAACTGAGGATGAATGTTGATGATACTGAATTTATTTTTCTTCATAAATTTCAGGTTGTTCATGATGTTTAGTAAAAAGATAATTCCTTAAATGTGAACATTTTTGCACTAAAACAGAGGAACCATTAGGAGTTGTGGTTATTCAGAGGTTATTCTGCTGTGGTTTTACTGGTTTTACTGGAGATCACACTGGACTGGATGTAGAACAGATTAAATGTGGATAGATTAAACCTTTATTGATCCTGCAGCGGGGAAATTTACCACCTGAACTAAGATGAGTTTAACTCTCCTGCTCTGGACAGTGTGAAACTTCCAGGTTTACTTCTAAATTCACTGCCTTATTTTGGATTTTCTCCAAACAATCACAGCTTCTGGCTTCAGATTTGCCTTGTCTGTGTTGATTAACTGAGCAGACAGACTGGAACCCGTGGCATTAAACTTTGTTCTGTCCTGATTTATTACATCTAATTCTCCCAGACAGCCGACAAGGCGGCTGTTTATCTGATGGAATATTTCATACCTGGATAACTCCTCAGTCATGGAAACTTCCTCGGCTGCTTGAATCTAGATAATTACGATTCATTTACGTGTCAGTGGACCGAATCAACAAGGCAGTATAGATAGAAGGTCTGATTAAATACTTACGTTTAGCAGCCTTATCAGCCGGACTTCTATCCTACTTTATGTTCTACAGACAGACTCTCAGCTCTTCGTTCTGCTTGAGTTCCCCTCTAAATGTTCTCATGGTGCTCAAATATTATTACAGTCACACTCTGCTTTCATCCAACCTTGGTTGTTTTTCTGTTTTTGTTCCAGCTTGCAGAGAACGTTCCATAAAATGGTAGTTTTTAAAAAGAAAATGTTTTAATGTTTAAACGTTCAGAGGATGTTGTCAGGAACACAGATGATGTTCCATGATGCCAAAGGAGGAGCGTTTCCAAACCAACATTCAAAAAGCATGTTGTCCAGATGTTATTCAGATTACCAAATGCTTTTTATGCAGAACATTTTACAACATTCCTGTAATGTGATACATTAAAGGTAGAACATTTTTCCTTTAGTTGAGGAACACGTGATTGAACGTTCTTCATTTAATGTTTCTACAATGATAAGAATGCAACATTCAAAAAATACATTCTCCAGATGTTATGGAGGCCTCAGATGACAGAATGTTTTTTCTTTTTAGACAAAACCTTTTAGAACGTTCCTGTAGTGTGATACATTAAAGCTAGAACATTTTGAGGAACATATTATAGAACGTTCCTTTTTAAGACGTTTCCACAACGATAACTAGATGTTATCAAAGCTTAGATGACAGAAAAGTCTTTTTTTTGTCTGCATTTCTTCTCATTGTTTAACTCCACAAAAGAGGTGTCAACATTGTATGAGATTGATGCATATTTTAGTCTTGCAGCCAAATATTTTAATATTTAGTGCATGTGTGTGACATAACGTTCTTCATTCAATCCTGTGCTGAAATATTACAACAGTGGAACGCTCCACAGTGAGAACAGAGGAAGGATGATCTCCTGCAACTTTCAAAAAATGTCCTATAAAATGTTCCTACAACGTTCCATGATAACAAAGGAAGAACATTCTCAGTCAACATTCAGTTTTGAGAATGTTAAAGCACAGCAATCAAACAATGTTAGAACCAAACATGTTTAGAACATCTTCAGTTATCAGACCTTTAATCAGAACCATCTGGAAACCAGAAGAAAAGTTCTCGATGCAAACATCAGTAGAACTTTGCAGAACTTACTCAGACCAGACCAGCAAAGACTTTCCTTCATAGTCTAAAAAGATGAAGCAGATAAAAAACAGAAACCAAACATTTTCATCGTCATCATCATCTCTAGTTGTCTACTAGTTCTGGTCCAATCAGATCACTGGAACCAAAACTTTCACAAATTAACATCAACAAATAAAACTCCAGTCTGAGAACAAGAGAACTGTTGGACCTTAAATGAACCATTTCGTCAGAAACATGCAGCTGAATACGTTCTATTAAAGAATCTCAATCATTTCAATATTTTCAATTCAACATTTTTTGGTTTCTGCAAGTTAATTATAAAGAAAGTCAGATTTTCCAACTCAAGTATTTGCCTTCCTCAAAATGTAAAACATGATTTTGTTGTTTTTTTTGCTGTTTCCTGGATGAGCGGATCAGTGAATCGATGAAATCAGAACAGTTTAAAGGGACGAAGGGTAAATTCAGGCTGATAGAATCCAAAGTGAACCGCCTTCACCAAAGCAGAAACTTTACTCCAACTGCAGCTCAGATGTTTTTATTTTACGGCTGATTCTTTTGTTTTAGTTTCGGTTAAACTTTTCCTTCTTTGCATCCCGGTTTCATAACAGGATTCCCGTCCGACTTTCCTGTGGGGTTCTCTGGACCAGTGTTCTCTGCAGGCCTTGGTGGGATTTCAGATTCCAGAAAGTGTGCACAAAGGTCTGGAGAAGTCCAAGCGGAACATGCAGAACCCCGTGGCCTCCTAACCGGCCTCTGCTGCCACTGACCTCCGACCCGTCAGCTTCATGCTGGAACAAATCTGGAATTTATGCTGAAACTCTGCAGCTTTCAGGATTTTACTCAGTATTTACTCTCTATTTAACAGTAATATGAAGTCCTGCATCTTCATGGAACCACCACAGCTGTGAGTAGAAGACAGTTCTAATGCCCTGAACCACATTTGAAGTCTTTAGGGAAGTTTAGCTGATCTGGGAGTTTGTTCAAAACCAGTTCCACTGATTGCTGGAAATAAAAATGGATGAATCTCACTGAAGTTCTTAAAGCAGTGCTACTGAAATATGCTAATAATAATAACTGTATTAGTATAACACCTTTAATAAGAACATAACAACGACAGAAATGTCCAGAATGGATCACTGATTGTTATTTATATTATATAATATATTTCTTATTATAGATTAAAGCTGGTTAAAGGATGGCGTCACACAAGAGAAGCTGAAGAGAAAATAAAAGAAACAAATGAAGATCAAGAGGTGAGAGAGAGGAACAGCAGGCAGAGAACATTTTAAAGGAATAAACAGGCAGAGAGTAATAAAACAGAAATAAAAGAGAACTTTACTGGAAGGACAGTCTATAAAAGTGGGTTTTAAGAAGTGATTTAAAAGAAGTTCCTGATTGGATGAGCCTTATCTCCTCAGGCAGGTTGATCCAAAGCTGAGGTCCTGACGGAGAAGATCTGGTACCCCTTAGATTTAAGATTAGGAGGAACCACCTGAGGATCTATGTACAGGTTAACAGGTCTAAATAAAACCAGGAGAGCTTCAAAGCGATCATTAAAACTTAAAATAACTTCTAAAATGGACAGGGAGCCACGAAGAGAAGCCAGATCAGGGAGATGGGATGTCGTCTGTTAAACCAGTAAGAAGCTGCTGGTTCTGGACCAGCTGGAGGCTGAAGACGGATTTCTGAGGAACTCCAGGTAAAGAAAAGCCTCATCTGCTCTAAAAACTCTGTAAAGATTCTGTTTCTGTCACAAGCCGGTCGTAGCGGAGAGTGGCACAGCGTGGACCTCAGAGCTGGCCGTCAGCAGTGAAGGATTGTGGGTATCTCCTGCAGAAACGCAGGCCTGAGTCTGCACCGGAGGCTGCGAGTCGCATCTTTCTGCAGCTCCTGGAGGTCCTGCAGTCACCAAGCGGCCCTTAATGCCGGAGAACATGGAGAGCAGCTGCAGACGAACCTCCCGCTGCCAGAAGGCATAGACCAGCGGGTTGATCAGGGAGTTGGACAGACCCAGCAGCCACAGGTGGTTCTCCAGCAGCGTCTTCAGCTCGCAGCTCGTGCACACCACGTGCACGATGCAAACCACGAAGAAGGGGCACCAGAGGAAGAAGAAGGAGCCCACCAGCAGCGCCACCGTCCTCAGGGCCTTGACGTGGCTCCAGTAGCAGCTCCTCAGATGCTGCTGCTGCTGCTGGTGGAGGTCTTCCATCCTGGAGCTGGCCTGCCAGACTCTGCAGATCCGCTTCTCGTGGCTGCAGGCGATCTTCAGGATGTCCAGGTAGATGTAGATGAACAAGCAGAGCACGGGGAAGAAGCAGGAGCTGAACAACACGATGATGCCCACTTTGTCAATGACGGAGAAGAAGGCGCAGAAGCCGTCGTAGGTTTCATCGGCCTGCAGCGGCTGGATCATGACTGAGGAGCAGAAAACACGCTTAGATCACGTATGACTCTAAGTCACAGCTGAAGGCATCTCAGAGCTTCACATGTTCAGGGTTAGGGTTACACCAGTCTATTAAACAAGGTGCTAAAATATGGAGGATTATTGTCAAAAACTGAAAATAAGAGCAGAAATGTGGACAGTAGTGATTCTTTTTAGCTGATTTTAATTCAGTAAAACAGTTTAATTTTAAATCAGCAACAAAAATCTGCATTTTTACAAACACTAATGTGTTCTTTTACCATAAAACTGCACTATTTTTTTTATAGCTTTTAGATTATTTGACAGATATTTGCTATATTTAAACCTGTTTTCTTAAATTATATAGTAAAGCAAAATCTTTTGATGAAAGTTGTTGCTGTAATGAAATAATTTATCCTATTATCTGCAATTTATCAAAACAGAAAACCTGTAAGAAGGAAATGTTTTAGCATTTTCAGTCTTTAATAAAAATGTAGATTTAAATAATGACCAATTCCAGTAAAATAATTATTCAGTCTCTGATTTAAACACAGTAAAAAAAAAAAAAAGTGGAATTTTACAAAGATTGTGATGAAAAAAAAAAATTGATTTACAAGAAAAAAGATTTTTCATGAAGACATCATCCATAGCTTTGTTTTATTATATAAATGATGACTTTTATCAGTGATTTTACCAGATATTATCTGGAATATAACAAAACAGGGGAAATCTGCAGAGTTAACACAACAGTTTTGGAGTTTCAGGGTTTTGACGGCCTGTTGACCATTTTTAGGTCCCAGCTGGTGAAAATCCCTCAGAGAGGATCTGAGATGTGAACGTTAACAGGTTCACATCAGGATTCAAGATTTCTGGATGTCTTCTGGTGGAACTGAGCCTCACTGATGAGGAGTTCAAGGACTGTGGGAAAGTTTTTGGATGTTTTTAAAAACTACAACCTGTATATTTAGGGTTAATTGGTCATTTTTTTAGTGTCACTTTGGGGAAAATTCCACATTGAGGTACTGAAATGTAATACAAACGGAGCGCAAACATACCAAATGGAGCAGTTCTGTCTGTTTTTACAGTTTCTTAGTGCAGTTTTTTTTTTTTTTTTTTTTTTAAGATTTTCTGAAAAACACATCGTGTTTTCATCTTTGAGACAGGTTTTGGGGGCTTTTAGGGTTAATTTAACGGGTCTCACCTGGTGAAAATCCCACACTGGGGGAGCAGAAATGTGATATAAATGTGACTCAAACGTACCATCTGGAGCCCATAATATTCTCTTTTACCGATGGATCAGCAGGTAACTGGTGAGTAGTTCAAGAAGCCTGGGAAAGTTGGAAATCTGACCTTTCTGTCTGTTTTTACAGTTTCTTGGTCTTACAAGTGCAGTTTTCAATGGTTTTCTTTAAAACACACCATGTCTTTCCAGTCTGGGGGCTTTCTAGGGCAGATTTAATGTTTCTGGGTCTCACCTGGTGAAAATCCCACGATGACAGCGGTGATCCACAGCGCCAGGAGGAAGACGGCTGCAGTTCCCCTCCCAGACAGCAGGGAGTAGTGCAGCGGCATCTTGATGGCGGCGTATCGGTCCAGCGAGATCAGGAACATGGACAGGATGGAGGCTGTGCAGGGCGATGCCACGAAGGCCATGCGGATCAAACACTCCGTCTTCCCCTGAGCGGCCGGCGTGGCGTTGGCCAGGAGGTCGTCTGGGCCCTCGGGGCCCACGGGGCGGTTGTGGGAGGCGTTGCTGGTGAAGTCCTCGGTGGCCAGGCCGGTGATGGCCAGGCCCACCAGGGTGTCGGCCAGCGCCAGGTTGAGGACGAAGCACCAGCTCTGGCTACTCTTCTTCAGCAGCAGTTTGAATAGAGCAGCTGCCACCAGCAGGTTGGTGGAGACGATGAGGCAGGAGGCCACCATCAGGATCAGACCCATCACCTGAGGCCTCACCTCCTGGTTGGACAGGTGGTGGGAGCCCATGATGGTGTTGGATGGTCCGGTTAGATAGATGTTGGTGAAGAAAACCAGTAATAAAAAAAATAAATTCACCAGTCCAACTCACTCTGCTGCCATCAGAGTTTCTTCTCCTGAAGACATCACGTGTCACTTCTACCAAAAATTCATTTAAAAAAAAAAACAAACGGCACTGCCAAAATACAAAATAAGGGAAAACGGGAAATCTGCAGAGTTAACACAACAGTTTTGGAGTTTCAGGGTTTTGACGGCCTGTTGACCATTTTTAGGTCCCAGCTGGTGAAAATCCCTCAGAGAGGATCTGAGATGTGAACGTTAACAGGTTCACATCAGGATTCAAGATTTCTGGATGTCTTCTGGTGGAACTGAGCCTCACTGATGAGGAGTTCAAGGACTGTGGGAAAGTTTTTTTGATGTTTTTAAAAACTGACGACTGAAAGCTCGGTGTTGGATGGTCCGGTCAGATAGTAGATGTTGGAGATGAAATAAATCTAAGAGTCCAGCTGAGGAAGGGTTCGGGTGTGAAGCAGAGCTGACATGTTGGAGAAGAAAACCGGTAATAAAAAAATAACTTCACAAGTCCAGCTCACTCTGACTGCTGCCATCAGAGTTTCATCTCCTAAAGACGTCACATGTCTTACTTCTATCAAAAATTCATTTAAAAAAAACCCCCAAACTGATTTGTAAAAAAATGAATGTTACTCAATATTTTGTGACGGGAAGGAGTTATTTTACGGATTTTTACTGTTTTGTCAAATTACAAAATAAGAATACGTTAAATTACAGTATAAACTTGAATAAATTATATTCTATAAACTATCTCCACACAAACGGATAATTATGTGTATTTTTAAATAGAATGTAAGAATAACGTCGTATTTTACAGAATTGTGTCTCAATTTGATGCCTTTAAGTTCTTGTTTGTGTGTTTTTTACAACAATTTAATATATTTTTAAATCATATTTTAAGGAAGACAAAATATCATTAGGCTTAAAACATGTAAGAATTTTTTTAATGAGTATTTGAAAGCTATTAACAAAGTTATTGTAAAAAAACAAGCTATTAATAGATATATTTTCAAATATGATGAAAAAAATAATATGCCCCTTATTTTTCTTTTTATTTATGGATATTAAATATAGTTTTAAAACATATTTCAAAGAAAAAAAATATTATTAGATTTTTTTTAATGACTCTTTAAAAGTTGTTTAATAAAGTAATTTAAAAACTAAGTGATTAACAAAGTTATTAAGAGATAATTATAAGTATTTATGTAAAATTTATGTCATATATTGCAGAATTTTACCACAATTAAATGCCTCTAAGTTCCTGTTGAATGGTTTTGTTAAAGTTTTTTTAATATTTTAAATTTCCAATACAAAAGGCCTAAAACATGGAAGAAAACTGTCTTTAATGACAATTTGGAAGCTACTAACAGCATAAATACATCTAAAATATGACAGATTGTGTCAAATTAAATGTCAAATATCGCCAAAGATGCTCCAGAAGCTGAAATTAAAGGTTCCAGATGTTTAATGGAAGCAAAATGAAGAATGTGATCATCCAGCGTCCATTACGTTAATCCACTGCTGCAGTAATGTTTCCGCTCCGACTGATTCCAGGTTTTTAGAAGGTTGCTGCGTTTCCAGAGCTTCCGTTCATCCGTGTCCTTTAGATTCCCAGAACAAATGAAAGGACAGAAAGTGGCAGCAGCTCTTATCTCCTCCCTCAGAGATGTCCTGCTGACGCTGCTTCACAGGAACAGACTGAATTTATCATATTTAAAGGCAGGAATACTTCTAAAACTACAGCTGTTATTGTGCAAAAGAGGAAACAAATTAATGAACATTAATGCAGAAATTACACAAAGTACACGATAAAAATCATTGTAAAATACAGTAAAAGAATTTCAAGAAATGAATGACATTTGTAAATATCTACCTATCTATCTATCTATCTATCTATCTATCTATCTATCTATCTATCTATCTATAGTCTATCTGTCTATCTGTCTATCTATCTATCTATCTATCTATCTATCTATCTATCTATCTATCTATCTATCTATCTATCTATCTATCTATCTATCTATCTATCTATCTATCTATCTATCTATCTATCTATCTATCTATCTATCTATAATCTATCTATCTATAGTCTATCTATCTGTCTATCTATCTGTCTATCTATCTATCTATCTATCTATGGTGTATCTATCAATCTATCTATCTATAGTCTATCTATCTATGTATCTATGTATCTATCTATCTATTGTCTATCAATCTATCTATAGTCTATCTATCGTCTATCTATAGTCTATCTATCTATCTATCTATCTATCTATCTATCTATCTATCTATCTATCTATAGTCTATCTATCTATCCATCTATCGTCTATCTATCATCTATCTATTGTCTATCTATCTATTTATCTATCTATCTATCTATAGTCTATCTATCTATCTATCTATCTATAGTCTATCTATCTATCTATCTATCTATCTATCTATCTATCTATCTATCTGTCTATCTATCTATCTATCTATCTATCTATCTATCTATCTATCTATCTATCTATCTATCTATCTATCTATAATCTATCTATCTATAGTCTATCTATCTGTCTATCTATCTGTCTATCTATCTATCTATCTATGGTGTATCTATCAATCTATCTATCTATAGTCTATCTATCTATGTATCTATGTATCTATCTATCTATTGTCTATCAATCTATCTATAGTCTATCTATCGTCTATCTATAGTCTATCTATCTATCTATCTATCTATCTATCTATAGTCTATCTATCTATCCATCTATCGTCTATCTATCATCTATCTATTGTCTATCTATCTATTTATCTATCTATCTATCTATAGTCTATCTATCTATCTATCTATCTATAGTCTATCTATCTATCTATCTATCTATCTATCTATCTATCTATCTATTGTCTATCGATCTATCTATCTATCTATTGTCTATCGATCTATCTATCTATCTATCTATCTATCTATCTATCTATAGTCTATCTATCTATCGTCTATCTATCTATCTATAGTCTATCTATCTATATCTATCTATCTCTCTATCTATCTATCTATATCTATCTATCTATCTATATCTATCTATAGTCTATCTATCTATCTATCTATCTATCTATAGTCTATCTATCTATCTATCTATCTATCTATCTATCTATCTATCTATCTATCTATCTATCTATCGTCTATCTATCTATCTATGTATCTACAGTATATCTATCTATCTATCTATCTATAGTCTATCTATCTATCTATCTATCTATCTATCTATAGTCTATCTATCTATCTATCTATCTATAGTCTATCTATCTATCTATCTATCTATCTATCTATCAATCTATCTATCTATTGTCTATCGATCTATCTATCTATCTATCTATCTATCTATCTATCTATCTATCTATCTATCTATCTATCTATAGTCTATCTATCTATCGTCTATCTATCTATCTATAGTCTATCTATCTATATCTATCTATCTATCTCTCTATCTATCTATCTATATCTATCTATAGTCTATCTATCTATCTATCTATCTATCTATAGTCTATCTATCTATCTATCTATCTATCTATCTATCTATCGTCTATCTATCTATCTATGTATCTACAGTATATCTATCTATCTATCTATAGTCTATCTATCTATCTATCTATCTATCTATCTATCTATAGTCTATCTATCTATCTATCATCTATCTATCTATCTATCTATCTATCTATCTATCTATCTATCTATCTATCTATCTATCTATCTGTCTATAGTCTATCTATATATATCTATCTATAGTCTATCTATCTATCTATCTATCTATCTATCTATCTATCTATCTATCTATCTATCTATCTATCTATCTATCTATCTATCATCTATCTATAGTTTATCTATCTATCTATAGTCTATCTATCATCTATCTATCTATAGTCTATCTATCTATCTATCTATCTATCTATCTATCTATCTATCTATCTATCTATCTATCTATAGTCTATCTATCTATCTATCTATCTATCTATCTATCTATCTATCTATCTATCTATCTATCTATAGTCTATCTATTTATCTATCTATCTGTCTATAGTCTATCTATTTATCTATCTATCTGTCTATAGTCTATCTATCTATAGTCTATCTATCTATCTATAGTCTATCGTCTATCTATCTATCTATCTATCTATCTATCTATCTATCTATCTATCTATCTATCTATCTATCTATCTATCGTCTATCTATCTATCTATCTATCTATCTATCTATGTTCTTTAACATGTTCTTTAATATGTTCTATAATATGTTCTTTAATATGTTTTGTATGTTCTTTAACATGTTCTTTACTATGTTCTATAATATGTTCTTTAATATGTTCTTTAACACATTCTTTAATATGTTCTATAATTTGTTCTTTAATATGTTCTATAATATGTTCTTTAATATGTTCTTTATTATGTTCTATAATATGTTCTTTATTATGTTCTATAATATATTCTTTATTATGTTCTATAATATGTTCTTTAATATGTTCTTTATTATGTTCTATAATATATTCTTTAATATGTTCTTTAACATGTTCTTTAAGATGTTCTATAACATGTTCTTTAATATGTTCTATGACATGTTCTATAACATATTCTTTAATATGTTCTATGACATGTTCTATAACATATTCTTTAATATGTTATTTATTATGTTCTATAATATGTTCTTTAACATGTTCTTTATTATGTTCTATAATATGTTCCATAACATGTTCTCTATAATATGTTCTTTATTAACTTGTGTGTCTGATCAGCAGTGACGGTGTTTCATTAAGGGACCTCAAGCTGTCTGGTCTGTAGTTAAACTCTAACCTGCTGCTGGACGTCCTGTTTAGTCCTCAGAGAGACATCTGGCACCATGGCAGCATTTTCCACTAGAAATCACACACAAATAGATCTAATGACGCTTTCTCCGTGCACTTCAGCGCACATTATCAGGCATCGCAGCAGCCATAGAGAAACATACAGAATCTGTTATCTGAGACATTCTTACAAACAGAATAAACTCTGGTTTCTGATTTACAGCCATCTGCTCTCAGTTCAACCGTTTACATTAGAGCTCCAGGAATCTGTATTTTACTGTTACAACTACAGCTGAATCACAACTGCATGTTCCACTAAACGAGCATTAATTAGTTCTTAATGAGAGATACAAACATTTTTAATGACACCCTGGTTTCTAGTACTGGAAAAAACACAAATATGAGACTCACTCATATTACCTGTTTAAAGTTCTGTTACAGGGGTAACCCTGAAACTTACCCTATTACTGGAAAACATCACATTCCCTCTATAAGGACATCATGATGCTGCCACCACCGTGCTTCACGTCATGATGCTGCCACCACCGTGCTCCACGTCATGATGCTGCCACCACCGTGCTTCACGTCATGATGCTGCCACCACCGTGCTTCACGTCATGATGCTGCCACCACCGTGCTTCACATCATGATGCTGCCACCACCGTGCTCCACGTCATGATGCTGCCACCACCGTGCTCCACGTCATGATGCTGCCACCACCGTGCTTCACGTCATGATGCTGCCACCACCGTGCTCCACGTCATGATGCTGCCACCACCGTGCTCCACGTCATGATGCTGCCACCACCGTGCTTCACGTCATGATGCTGCCACCACCGTGCTCCACGTCATGATGCTGCCACCACCGTGATCCACGTCATGATGCTGCCACCTCCGTGCTTCACGTCATGATGCTGCCACCTCCGTGCTTCACGTCACGATGCTGCCACCTCCGTGCTTCACGTCATGATGCTGCCACCTCTGTGCTTCACGTCACGATGCTGCATCACTGTGCTCCACGTCACGATGCTGCCACCTCCGTGCTCCACGTCACGATGCTGCCACCTCCGTGCTTCACTTCACGATGCTGCCACCTCCGTGCTCCACATCACGATGCTGCCACCTCCGTGCTTCACTTCACGATGCTGCCACCTCCGTGCTTTACATCACGATACTGCCACCTCCGTGCTCCACATCACGATGCTGCCACCTCCATGTTCCACATCATGATGCTGCCACCACCGTGCTTCACATCACGATGCTGCCACCTCCGTGCTCCACATCATGATGCTGCCACCACCGTACTCCACATCACGATGCTGCCACCACTGTGCTTCACATCACGATGCTGCCACCTCCGTGCTCCACATCACGATGCTGCCACCACCGTGCTCCACATCACGATGCTGCCACCTCCGTGCTCCACATCATGATGCTGCCACCACTGTGCTTCACATCACGATGCTGCCACCACCATGCTCCACATCACGATGCTGCCACCTCCGTGCTCCACATCATGATGCTGCCACCACTGTGCTTCACATCACGATGCTGCCACCTCCGTGCTCCACATCACGATGCTGCCACCTCCGTGCTCCACATCACGATGCTGCCACCACCGTGCTCCACATCACGATGCTGCCACCTCCGTGCTCCACGTCATGATGCTGCCACCACCATGCTTCACATCACGATGCTGCCACCACCGTGCTCCACATCATGATGCTGCCACCACCGTGCTCCACATCACGATGCTGCCACCTCCGTGCTCCACATCATGATGCTGCCACCTCCGTGCTCCACATCACGATGCTGCCACCTCCGTGCTTCACGTCACGATGCTGCCACCACCGTGCTTCACATCATGATGTCCACCAAACACAGCACCTAATCTGATGACCAAAAAGCTAAATTTCGGCATCGTTGTGTAAAATTGTGGAAGAAGACGCGAAATCCTGACTGCAACATGAAAATAAATTATGAAAAACTGAACTTGAATTTAGTTTTAAATCAAAACGTGCGGAGATTTGAGTTTAAATTACCCAGAATATGAAATTGATGTCATCACTAACCCATGCCTTTAATTATGTGATGGGAACAGGTCCCTTGAATTAATTTTAAGAGCGTAAACAGCTGATCTTTGCATGCTAATATGCAAAGCCAATGCGATGAGTGTTTTTTTCTAAATATTTGGAGTTCTTGCATTGCTCCAATGAGCCTCAGTAGAGCCTGACAGGGCTGCAGACAGAACAGATGAGGCTGAATATGTGCTTTTCGGGACTAAATTTGTCAGTAAATGAGTGAATATTGAGCCACAGAGGAGAACTCTGACTGCTCTGTGATTTTTGTTGAGTAAAACCTTCCCAGCATCTGTTCAGCTGGTTCAGAATCGAGAGCAAACATCCTCTTTTTTATCTCCTTTCACACCTCCCAACGAACCAAAATACCTCCAGCAGACGCACAATGTAGGCCTGTTATTCACCCTGCTAGACCTTTCAGGACCTTTCAAAGCAAAGTGTGGGTCAGCAGTAATTGAGCCCAGCAATGTTTACACCACTGCTGGCCACTCTGAGGGATTCTACCCGGGTCTGGGGTCAGATTCGAAGGAGTTTTTATACCCAAAAGGAGGATTTTTCCAGTTTTGGAGGATCGGTGTGGACAAGACTGATAAGGTGATGATGATGTTTTCAAACTCTCAGGGGTCTTCATGGTTCCTGTTTGATGACGAGAACTGAAATAAAATCCCAAATATTCTTCAGTTTTATCTCACGGTGCAGCACATTTCAGCTAAAGGAGGAGCAACGCTGTGGATGTGGGCTTTAAACTGTTGTGTTAAAGATTTTACAGTCAAAGGTTTCAAATCGCAGAAAAAATATTAATTCACAAGATGACTGTAAATAGAAAAAATATGTATTTTTTTTTATAAATGATAATTATTTTTTTTTACAATGTGTGACCATGAAGTTACACAATATTGCTACATTTAAATCAGCCAAAAAAACATTCATAATTTCACAGTTATTTGAAGGAAATGTTTTGTATGTTAATGATTTAAATTGGTAAATAATGTTTGAACTGCTATTTTACAGATTTTAGTATCTAGTGAAATTAAAGAAAATAAATCACAGTAAAGTAAAAAAAATAAAATTTTATTGTATTTTTTAAGCTGCTTTAGTTTTACAGAATTTTCATTTTTTTTGTAAAATTACAGCTAATAACTAAAAAAGTCCCAGAAAAAAGGATTAATTTACATGAAAAAATTTACACAAAAAGAAAAAGTAGTTCATTGTGATTTCATTTTTTTGCTGTTTTTATAGATTTTCCCCTTTATGTTTCCCTGTAATTGCAGAAAAAAGCAATAATTTAAATGTTAACTATAATTTAAAATAATAATAATAATAAAAAGGCCCAAACTGTAAATAATGTTTAAAGGTAATTTATTATTACAAATATATTCCATATATTACATACATATATGTTGATAAATTTTAATTGTTTTACAATGTGTAACTATAAAGTTGGACCTCTTTACTGTATTTGAATAATCTAAAAATATAATTATTTTACAGATTTCTATTTTACAGGTTTCACAGTTTTTTGGATGCATTTTTTTTTCCCAAAATTGAAAACAAATCTCTCTGATTTTTGTGTGCAGCTGCAGCCTTGATTTAAACCTGAACCATAAAGTGTTTTTTAATATATAAACTTTCCCCGCTGTGGGATCAATAAAGGTTTATTCTATAATCTATATAAACGTTGCGTTTGTCTCCAGTGTGACGGCTGGTTGTGTATCTATATGACGTTGTGTGACGGCTGGTTGTGTATCTATATGACGTTGTGTGACGGCTGGTTGTGTATCTATATGACGTTGTGTGACGGCTGGTTGTGTATCTATATGACGTGTGACGGCTGGTTGTGTATCTATATGACGTGCGATGGGTGGTTGTGTAACTATATGACGTTGTGTGACGGCTGGTTGTGTATCTATATGACGTTGTGCGACGGGTGGATGTGTATCTATATGACGTTGTGTGACAGCTGGTTGTGTATCTATATGACGTTGTGTGACGGCTGGTTGTGTATCTATATGACGTTGTGTGACAGCTGGTTGTGTATCTATATGACGTGTGACGGCTGGTTGTGTATCTATATGACGTGTGACGGCTGGTTGTGTATCTATATGACGTTGTGCGATGGGTGGTTGTGTAACTATATGACGTTGTGTGACGGCTGGTTGTGTATCTATATGACGTTGTGCGACGGGTGGATGTGTATCTATATGATGTTGTGTGACGGCTGGTTGTGTATCTATATGATGTTGTGTGACGGCTGGTTGTGTATCTATATGACGTGCGACGGGTGGATGTGTATCTATATGACGTGTGACGGTTGGTTGTGTATCTATATGATGTTGTGTGACGGCTGGTTGTGTATCTATATGACGTTGTGTAACGGCTAGTTGTGTTTCAGGCTGATGATGTCTCTGAAGCGCCGGCTGCTCTCCATGTTGTTGTGTTGTGTTTACTGTGTGGCTTCGCTCTTCTGCCTCCATCCCAACACAAACAACTGCTTCTCTGTTGGAGCTCGGTGAGTCTGAACAGAAACTAAACTAAGACTCAGTTTAAACTCTTGAAAGACGCTGGAGAACAGGACTGTTCCTCTTCTGTTCTTTTAGGAACCTGGCGTCAGTGTTCCAGCAGATTTACCAGCGTGTGATTCGGCTGCTGAGGACGACACTGTGATTCCAGCTGACATCCACTATGGAAGAAGATGAGGAACCAGAGGAGGAACCAGAGGAGGAACCAGAAGAGGAACGTTCCACTCCTTGACCGTGGAGTTTCCATCTACACTGCAGATGTTCTCTGACCAGATGTAGGCGACAACAGCACCTAAAAATATCTATTTTTCTACAGATGAACGCTGACGTTGTGGATGTTTGCCGTGTGAGATGTGACTGAGGTGGAACGTCCTCTTTTAAACTTTATAAATTCCCTGTGAGAACCAAGAACACGCCGACTGAAACACCTGAACCGTGTGAGTATCGCTGGAACTCTTTCCCTCCATTAATAACTGACAAAGACCCATCTACAAGTTCTTTTATTAGTTCCAGAAACATTCTGAGAAAGTTCTGCAAAGTTCTACTAACTTTTTCAGCGAGAACTTTACTTGTAGTTCCCAGAATGTTCCTCTTAAAGGTAGGAGAACTAAAGATGTTCTAAAGATGTTTGGGGATGACAATGTTAGATTGTTTAGACGTTCTCTTCCTCTGGTATCATGGAACATTGTGGGAATGTTTTATAGATTCTCTAAAGTGTACAGGAACATCTTGTAAAGAACGTTCTGTCATCTGAGGTCTGAATGCTGCTTTGAGAACATCCGTCCTTTGTTCTCACTGTGGAAACCTTTTATAGAAGAACATTCTATAATGTTCTCCTTTTAATATATCACATTACAGGGGCGTAATAAAACGTTCTTAGAAAGTTCTACCAATATTTTTCAGCTGGAAGTTTTTTTTTAGTTCCTCGAATGTTCTTCTTAAAGGTACTAGAACTAAAGAGGTTCTAAAGATGTTTGGTAATGACATTGTTAGACCGTTTAGACGTTTTCAAAATTAATGTTGCACTGAGAACGTTCTTCCGTTGTTATCATGGAACATTGTGGGAATGTTTTACAGATTCTAGATCTTAGAACATTGCAGCCAAAACAGAATGTTCTCAGTGCAGCATTCAGTCATCACCAAACACTTTTAGAACATCTTTAATGGACCTGCCTTTAAGAAGAACATTCTGGGAACTAAGAGAAAATCTGCTGCTATAAACATTAGTAGAACATCCTTCTTTTGTTATCATTGTGGAAAGATCTTAAAGAAGAACGTTCTCGGATGTGTTCCCTCAACAAAAAGACTAAATGTTCCATTTTTAATATGTCACATTACAGGAACACTGTGATGTTCTTCCTTTGTTCTAGATGGTTAGAAGATTGCAGCCAAAACTGAATGTTCTCAAGGCAACATTCAGTTTTGAGAACGTCGGCTGCAAAGTTCTATAAAACATTCCCACAATGTTCCATGATAATAAAGGAGGACCGTTGAGAACGTTAGGGTGTAATGGTCTAACAATGTCATCCCCAAACATCTTTAGAACATCTTAAATTAACTTGTCTTTAAGAAGAACATTCTCATTCAGTCCGCTGTTGAAAACATCAGTAGAACTTTTCAGAACTCTCTTAGAATGTTTTTGTAACAAACAAAAATAAAGTTGTTGATCTGAATTTAAACTTCTTTCCAGAGTCGTGGTGCAACAGGATGTTCAGGATGATTCTCCTGGCTCCTCCTGGAGGACCTGAGACATTCCCAGGCCAGATGAGATATAAACTCCAGCTGAGGCGTTCTAATCAGAACCGCCTCCATATGAAGCGACTCAAGCAGCATCTAAAGCAGCAACTCTAACTGGGTTCTCATGCAGATATAGGAAGGAGAACGTTTGGTTCCAGTGAAGCTTTCCAGTCACAGAGTTGATCACATGATTTCAGATGGAATGTTTGAGGTGAATGAATGGATTTTTAACTTTCTGTCTTATTTGTTGTGGTGGACAACTTTACCCTTTTTTTACTTTTTGTATGAGATGATTGACATTAAAACTCAGATCAAACCAAATCAGCTTTCTTTCACTGGTTTATTTCTACAGTCTCTCTAATGCATAAAGGAGAAGCAAGTTAACATTTTAGAATCACTACAGTGGCGGTTTACATAATCAGTTAGGCTAATATTAATTAATTAATACTTCAATTAGTTAATCTCCATAATAAATAATGCTGTAGTGTCTCAGCCTTAATATTTCAATTAGTCAAATTCACTCTATAATGATTGCACTGTAGTATCTTTGCCCTAATAATTACATTAATCACTATAATTGATAATACTGTAGTGTCTTAGCCTTCATATTTAAATTAGTTAATCTCCATAATTTGTAATACTGCAAAGTCTTAGCCTTAATATTTAATCATGTTGTTTAATCTCCATAAACATTAATGTACTGTAGTATCTTAGCCATAATAATTAAATTAGTTCGGCTAATCACAATTCGTAATACTGTCTTACAGTCTTATCCATAATATTTAAATTATGTTGTGTCATTTCCATCATAATATTACTGTGTGATCTTAGCCATAATACTGAAATTAGTTAATCTCCATAACTAATAATACTGTAAAGTCTTAGCCTTAATATTTAAATTATGTTGTGTCATTTCCATCATATTACTGTTTGATCTTAGCCTTAATATTTAATCTCCACAGTTGATAACTCTGTGTGCCTTTAGCCTTACTATTTAAATTTGATAATCTACATAATAAATAATACTGTAGTTAATCATCATAATTAATGACACTGTCTGACACTTCCGCAGGTTGTTTATTCCAGCATCTGTTAGATTGTACAATGCCACACTATAAACTCCACCGTGTACTGTTTACTGCTGCACTTTTTTTTCTTCCCCCATTTTAGACACGCATCCTCCTACTTATGTGCAATAACTGATACCTCATCAGTGTAATAACTGATACCTCATCCTCTTGTATATAATCTTCTACATATTTATAAGAAAAAAAAATCATCTGTATATAATGTTTTTTCTGCAATTTTTGCACTGTGTTTCTTTTGCTTATCTATTCCTGCACTACCTTTATACTTTTTCTTTGGAGCTGCTGTAACGGTGAACTTTCCCCACTGTGGGATCAATAAAGTTTATCCTTATCCATATCCTTATCCTTAATATTTATTAAAACCAGGTAAAGTTGAAATTCCTTTATTTTTTTTGGTAGGGTTTATTTTTATATACTATACTTTTGTATACCATATACAGTATTTTACAGAGTACATTTCGTTTCCAGTTTATTAATCAGTATTTATTTAAAATGTTATTTTTTTTGGCCGGAACCCAGTGAGCCAGCTCGGGTTTTATTCTGAAAGCCATAGCGGAAGTGCTGTTGTTATCCTTCCTGTTCGACATTAGCAGAAATGAAGCTAACAGCAGGCGAGAACTTTTCTTCTGCACTTTATTAAAAGTCAAGACACGAACATGCGTTGAGTCGCGGGAAACCCAGTCTACCGCCAGGTCGCAGATTTCCTGGACACCACAGGTACGAGACATTTAGCTTAGTGAGCGCAGCTAACTACCAGTTAACCTCGCTAACAGGTGCTAGCTGACTAGCCGTTAGCTTAGCATGAGCCATCTGCTTCGTTGGAAACAGTTGGGACGGCCTGTCTGTAGTAAAGACGAGCAAAACGGTCGGTTTTCTGTTATTGAAAGTGTTCGTTTAAACTAGAAGGACTAGTATTTATTTAATTCACCGCCGTTCCTGTTGTTTACGCGGCTAATGATTATAAATAACTTAATTTCTCTCTGTTGCTGTCACCCAACTGTCACCAACCGCGACCCCGCCTCCCGCGCACTAGCCAATGGAATCGCTGAAACCTTTGACTGACGTAGATCTTAGCCAATAGGGACCCCCACAACAAATATGACGGTCTCCTCTCGTTTCTCCACACAGCGGGCGTCTCTTTCCGGCGCAGTCCGCTGGATGCTGATGCTGAGGAGCCTCTCTGATCTGTAGTTAAAACCTCAATGTTTGTCGACATGTTGTATTGTGTGAGGCTGCAGCACTGTGTTGACCTGTGTCTGGGCGGCCTGCTCTTGTTTCTAGCGGGGCTGCAGCAGGTGGAGGCAGCCGCCGCCACGGAGATGATGCCCAGCCTGAACTGGAAGCCGTTCATCTACGGAGGGATGGCCTCGATTGTCGCAGAATTCGGTACGTGATGCTCCGCAGTATGCAGCCCTCAGCGTCATGTGTTTTACTGGCTGTATACAGGCTGTAATGCGTCCAACAGTTCGATCATGTTGAGGAATCTGCAGCTATGGAGACGTTCTGTTGTGATGGAAACCCTGGATTCAGAACATAGACTGAATATAAAGACATCTTTATATACAGTCTATGATTCAGAAGGAGGAGGATGCATGAAGCTGAGCATCAAAGCTCTGCTGTAAATTCTGTCCATCATACTGCAGATATTCAGGAAGGCTGCTGGGACAACATGCTCTGATCTAAACCTCTCTGTCTCTCAGAGTGTTTTTAATGTGATCTGAGCCTCTGATTCCTGGAAAACTGACATTTAGATCATCTGCTGGGTGGAAAACAAACACTTAAATCACTCTTGTATAATCGAGCCAAAATTAAAGCATTTTGTCACCTGTTCTGTATGGATATTTTTAAAGACACCCAAAAGAAAACATTTCCACTGTTAAAATCTTTAACTGTCTGAAGCCCAAAGGCAGGTTTAAAAGGCTGGCTGTTGTTTTTTATCTAATGGCATCATTTATCAGAAAAAGGAACCATAAAAACATTAAAAATCACTGGTTTTGCAACTTTCCAGTGGTCCCAGAACTACCCATCTAGGATGTGCTGTCAGGAAAATTAAATGCAAATGAAAGTTGTGATATTTCATTAAAAACATTGAAGTCTCATTCAAAAATCTGCCAAATACAAACTGTTCTGTCTCATCAGATCCTGTAAATAATATAAGTTTCTGTGCTTTGGCTTTGACAAACATTCACATGACAGAAATTCATGGACTTTTGGGCTGAACTGCAGGCTGTGTTTAAACCCAGCAAGTATAAATATAAAGTCTAAGTAGTAAAATATAAACGTATGTAGAGCCAACATTTTACAGTGTTGGTAACACCTTTGGAAAAATATTGGACATGATGATCCAAACATTTAAAGTTTAGTAAAATAAGTAATCAAATGGATTCCAGCTTGTTATTTTGTGATTTCCAGCTTTATCACATCAGTTGTGTTGTTTCCCACAGAGCTGTAGGAATTAAAATGTCAAATTAAAGCATTTTATCACGTATTCTGTAAGCATGTGGCTTTCTTTATAGACATAGATTTCTATCCTGGTAGGTGTTTGAACATGTTAAAGTCTTTCAAATTGGGCTGATCTGATCAGAAGGAGTTTAGGACACATCCCACATTAGAGAAAATGCTCTGATAAATACATCTTTGGACGAGTTACTGCTTGTTGTTCTCCACGGTTTCTGTCTTTTTCTGCTGCCACTATTGACAAATGGTAGATAAATGCCCAAAACATTAATTAATCCTCACAAAATACTTAAAATTGATTATATTTTGACTCCATTGTGAAAATACAAATGAGCTACCTGATTATTGAGGCCAATATTTGGCTTTTTTCCTGATTGTATTTTTATTGACTAAATATTGATGAATGAACTACTTCATGTCTCTCCGTCTGTTTCACTCTGAGGCCTCAGAAATGTCTTTCAGGTAGAAACTGTAAAAACTGAACACAAACCAGATAATCAACTTCTCTAATACGTTAGAAGTAGGGCTGCCACAAACGACGCGTCGACGAATCGCCTGAGCACGATATGTCATCAAAAGCAGACGTGAGCGCGCAATGCAACAGAAATCACCGTCCGAGTGGAGCGCGGAACACGCATGGACATCCGCGCTGTATCGTGCATATATAGTATATGCACGATACAGCGTGGACATCCATGTTTACGATACAGCGCGGACATCTGCGCCGCATCGTGCATATACTATATATGCACAATACAGCGCGGATGTCCATGCGTGTTCCGCGCTCCACTCGGACGGTGATTTCTGTTGCATTGCACGCTCACGTCCGCTTTTGATGACGTATCGTGCTCAGGCGATTCGTCGACGCGTCGTTTGTGGCAGCCCTAGTTAGAAGGCAGATTAACCTGAAACAGAATCTGGAAAACAATAATTAATCCCTGCTTGCAGCACATCCTTTGTGTCTTTTGCCAACATTTCTGTCCACGTATTGTTATTTCTATCCTCAGGTACGTTTCCCATCGACCTGACTAAGACCCGGCTGCAGGTCCAGGGTCAGTCCCAGTACACCGAGGTGCGCTACAGAGGCATGTTTCACGCTCTGTTCAGGATCGGCAAGGAGGAGGGCATCCGGGCGCTGTACTCCGGGTAGGAAACTGGATTATTTTAGGTCTCGTTCTGTCTCCAACGTCTCAGGATCAGAGCACAGAGCCGCTCTGTTAGCAGATTAACGTATTAGCAAAGATACTGAACCACAAGAAGCGGTTTTAACGTCACAAAGGTAGCTGTACCATGGCAACTGATGCTGGACAGGTAGCTGTTACCATGGCAACTGATCCTGGACAGGTACTGTTACCATGGAAACTGATCCTGGACAGGTAGCTGTTACCATGGAAACTGATGCTGGACAGGTAGCTGTTACCATGGAAACTGATCCTGGACAGGTAGCTGTTACCATGGAAACTGATGCTGGACAGGTAGCTGTTACCATGGAAACTGATGCTGGACAGGTAGCTGTTACCATGGAAACTGATGCTGGACAGGCAGCTGTTACCATGGTAACTGATGCTGGACAGGCAGCTGTTACCATGGAAACTGATCCTGGACTCGCAGCTGTTACCATGGTAACTGATGCTGGACAGGCAGCTGTTACCATGGTAACTGATGCTGGACTCGCAGCTGTTACCATGGTAACTGATGCTGGACTCGTAGCTGTTACCATGGTAACTGATGCTGGACAGGCAGCTGTTACCATGGAAACTGATCCTGGACAGGCAGCTGTTACCATGAAAGCTGATCCTGGACAGGCAGCTGTTACCATGGAAACTGATGCTGGACAGGCAGCTGTTACCATGGAAACTGATGCTGGACAGCTAAGTTCTGTTCAGGTTTCAGATTTGAATCGACTGTAAGAAGCGTCTCCGGATGATTCTCTGAAGTTTGTATCTGCGGACGTGTAGAGTCATGTGTAAACTGTATGTGTTGCCATGGAAACCCACATGTATCCAGTTGGTGGTGCAGGAATCACATAAATATGTTTTTGTATTTTGTCCTGGTTTACTGCCAAGCTGATAGAAAACGGCACAGAGAACTGATGAGTAATTTACAGAGAATTTTCAATCAATAACTTTAGTTTCACTTTGATTTGGCTCAAAACTAAAATGATTTCCTGCATTGAGTCAAACCTGTCATGTTTAAATGTCTGAAGTTTAAAGTTTAGCAGCTGTCATGTTATAAAAAGCATTTAGAGCCACTGAGTGGGAAAATAATACAGCACTTTGTACTGTAATAAATGCTCTCTGTTATAGCGACCAGTTACTCTGACAGATGTAGGCGGCTCATGATCGGCACAAACTGAAGACGTTTTAATGAACCTGATGAAAGCTGATAGTCACCCATCATCTCTAACTGGGATTTTAGGTTTTGTCGAGTTTCTCTTTTCTTTGTTGAATTTGCTTTATAATTTATCCCTGAAGTTTCCTCTGCGTGTTTAAAGAAATTACTGAAGATGCTCTTTTGTTGATCATGATCACAATTATTAAATTTACTGAAAACTACCAGCTAGGAGATTCACTAAATGTTCACAAGTCTCTAAATGGAATAGCCGAGAAGTTAGTCTTATTTCATTGCCACATTGTTGTTTCATGGCGTTTTCTTTGCTCAGTACTTTATTAAAATGATGCCGCTTAGTCAAATAAAATCCACTTTGATAATTCAGAACTTGTACTAAACTCTAGAAATATTATTGGGATTTTCAAATGAAAAAAATCCTCAAAGTGTCTTTTCTGTCTGACTTATTGCATTTCCATCCTTTGAATTGTTGCCCTAAACACTAAACTTCTGCATTTTTGGTAGACCTACATTAATGCACAGCGGTGGGAAAAAGCTTTGAGACACCCTTAAAATTTTACACAAACTCAGATATTATTTTTAAGACCAGGCTTAAAACCTTCCTTTTTGACAAAGCTTATAGTTAGGGCTGACTGGGGGACCCTGACGGGGTGAGCTGGTGTTTTCATTTGCAAAACTGACTTCCCCTCTTGATGTCCCTTTAGTTTGCCCCTAGTTATGCTGCTATAGGCCTAGACTGCTGGGGAACCTCTCTTGATGCACTGAGCCCTTCTCTAACTACCTATGTATTTACTATATATACCATTATTGCATTACATTCACTCTGTTTCTTTCTGTGTCCTTTCTCCGAGTGTCCCTGGTCCCAGAGCTGGATGCTGGATGCTTCAGATGTGTGGTTGTGTTTTATGGTCCTTGTGTCCCACCCCCCCACCTCTCTATCTCTACCTCTACCCCTCTACCTCTTCCCCTCTACCTCCATCCCTCTATCTCTACCTTTCTACCTCTTCTGTCCCTCTCAACCCGTCCGGCCAGCAGGCAGATGGATCCCCCACATTAGAGCCGGGTTCTGCTCGAGGTTTTTTTCCCTGTTAAAAGAGTGTTTTCCTGCCACTGTCTCCTTTGGGCTGCTCTGGGGGTTCAGGCATATGGGTTCTGTAAAGCGTCTCGAGACAATTTGACTGTAATTGGCGCTATATAAATAAAATTGAATTGAATTGAATTGAATTGAATATTATCATGAAATATTTGTGGAAAATCTTTTCCATGTTTCTAAAGGTGTGGCTGCATTAGACAGACACAAACACAGAAATTATATTTATGTTGTTTATTGTTTACAAGAAAAACAAACAAAACTAAATTCTACCAAAATAACCCAAAACTCAGAAATTCTTATTTTTATGGAACCAATCAATTTTAAGTTTTTAATGGCTTTTTTTTAGGATTTTTTTTTAGCATTATGGCTGGAATTGAACTAAAAGAAATTCCACTGATTGACTGACAAAGGTTTCTGCAATTTTTAAAATTCATCTCTTCGTTTGAGTAACAGACACTAAAACCGGACGTTAAACTCCTTAGTAGGACTGACATTTTGATGCTTTGCCTTTGAAATGAAAAGTTCTCCCTCCTTTGGTTAACAAACTTGTTTCACCTTCTGGCAGGATTTCCCCCGCTCTGCTGAGACAAGCTTCTTACGGAACAATCAAGATCGGAACGTACAATTCTCTGAAGAGGCTGTTTGTCAGCCACCCAGAAGGTGGGAGTCTCTATTTTTATCTCTATTTTCCTGTCTTCTGCCTCTCCCTGACAAACTCTTTCATCATAAGAGTCTAAACTCAGTCTGCCTGTAGGGACACTTTTAATTCAGTCTCTCAGAACCACTGTGAAACCTTGAAAGAATTTCCATCTTCACATTACTAGTCTGGAGAAACATCCCAGACAGCCGGCCAAACAGTGAATCTTCTGACAGCTTATTAAAGCTAGTTTCATTTAGTTTATTCACAGGTTTAGTGCTGATACAGTCTCCAGCAGCGATCACTCAGTTTACGAGCTTTGTAACCCAACTAGAACCCTTTCTTTCAAATTGGGCTGATCTGATCAGAAGGAGTTTAGGACACATCCCATATTAGAGAAAATGTAGAAAATGCACCAAAAAATTAATTAATCCCCACAAAATACTTAAAATTTATTATATTTTCACTCCAGTGTGAAAATACATAGGAGCTACCTGACTGAAGTTTTTAGGTTGAAATTATGAGACGGTTCACTGGCAGTTAGGGATCCCGGCGAAGGAATCCCAACTTTGTTGAATTAGTTTCATTATCTGTCTGCTCTGAGATCTTCTGCTGGGTGGAAAACAAACACTGAAACCACCTTAAGTTGAAGCTCTTTTATAAGCGAGAATGTGAGCCGAAAGTAAAGCATTTTGTCAGTTGTGTTGTTTCCCACAAAAGTGTAGGAGTTAAAATGAGCCCACAGTGAAGAAAACCCAGCGACAGGAGCAGAAAAAGCCCAGAAACTGTTCTGGGTTCAGAGGTTTTACTGCTGACCGGTTGAGTAACAACAGAACAAAGTTGGTAACTGCAGCACAGAATTCATTTTCTTACATTTCCGTTTTAGTTTGTTAACTGATGCTGCCGTCCAAAGACAAAGTAAACATTATAAGTGGGTTAGTATAATATCTTTTACTCAGTAGAAAGTGACATGAAGGTTCCCTACGGTGCAGTGATGCTGGCAGAGTTGCTTACTGTGCTACGTAATGAATAAAATCCTCCACTCACTGTAATTCCAAAATGCATCATGAATGTATGAGAATATTAGGACTTTCTATCCTGTCAGGTTTGAGGCTGTTCATTAAGATAGACTGACACTAAACTGCACTCAGATATTTAGCTTTAATTTGGCTTTTATCCAAAGTAGTTTGATTGAGTTCATCAAATTTATGGAACAAAAAAATCAACCAGATTCTACATTGTAATGTGGAATAATCAACTGAAGAACATCTTTTTGCTCTCGGTGCATTTCTGTCGTTGTGTTTTTCATAAAACTGATCGTCTGTCACCATATTTCTGTTCTTCTTGGTTTATTTTGGGAGGCTCTGCATGCAGACTGGGTGTTTTGGCGTCCCTCAGCTGGATTACAGTGGATGAAAAGGGGTTAATGAAGGCACTTTTGTAATAAATGAGTCAGAGTGCTAAATAAAGTAGTCAGATGAGCTAACAGAGTTTTTACAGTGAATGATGTGGAATCGGTGCTGTAGCAGTTTCCCCTCCTAATATTGATGCTGTTACATTCGTTTTCACTGAATAGATTTAATTTCCAGGTTCGTTGTGTCCCGGCACTTTGTGTTGACCCGACTGGAAGCAGAGAAGTGTGTTAACCTGCCGGCACTAATTTGCAAGCTAAATAAGAGGCAAAGTGCTTCCAGGAGGGAGCATATAGAAGTAGGATAGAGGAGGCGAAGGGAAGATAACTGAGTTGGTTTTATTCTCACTGCAGCTGTAAGAGAGCTGATGTGCTTCTACAGCCTCCTGGACCTGATGCTTCATAAACAGTCTGAAGCACAAAATGGGTTTAATTTCATCGCTGCTGGTAAACAGATCTTATGTCTTGGAGGGAGGTGTATGAAAACACTGAAATGAGAACAAAAAAGGCTTTTCTGATAATGTAAAAGAGACTAAATTAGTCCAAGTAAAGAACATTTTATTGTCTGGACCCCAAGTGATCATTTCAGCTTTAGTAAAGTGGGTTTACTGAGCATTTATCAGTGACTCAGCACCACCATGAAGTCAGATTTCTTCCATTTTCTCCCCCTCAGTTTTTTAATTTGTCATTCATTTCCTTCTGTATCTATCGGTACCTTTTATGGCCTTAATTCATATCCTCCCTGTTTCCTCTCTCCTTTTCTTTGTTCTCTTCTTTTCACTTTGCTTGTTTTACTCACTTCCTTTTCTCAGTATTTAATGGCCAATTAGTGTGCATCAGATAAAATAATGTAAATAATATAAATAATAGAGCACATCAAAGTTGAAACCCTAACCCTTGAAGAGTGTGTATAAAGATTTTAGGTTTAGTCTGCTGATATTAGTTTCTCTGTTGTTTGTGTTACTTTCTGATCCTACTGGAAGCACAGATCATGTCCCAGATGTTAACTTTTCTTCTGCCTGAACACTGATAAGTGAGCTTTTTCAAATGTGTCAGCATCAATACATCAGGGTAAATTTAATGTGCGTTCAGTGGACTGATTTATATACTGTCAGAATAAAAGCTACTATACCCTTGCATAGACCATGTATATTATAGCAGTCTTGAAGTTTCCAATGACTGTAACTCCTGAAGGCCTCACCTTCTCTCCTCTAAACATATTTCTGGTCATTGTGGCCAAATGGCTGAGTTTTTGTTCCATCTGACCTTAGAACTTCCCTCCAGAAGGTTTTTTCTTTGTCCATGTGATCAGCAGCAAACTTTAGTGGAGCTTTAAGGTTCTTCTAGAGCAGGGGTATTCAACTAAAATTCAAAGAGGTCCAGTCAGAGAAAATGTATTAAAGCAAAGGTCCGGAACATCATAAAGTCTGCCTTCAATTAGTGCAATATATGATGATGTAACCTAGAAGTTTTATTAGCGTGTGCATGTAATCAATAGCTGACCATCAAATCAAATAAATTCAGTACGGTTCAAAAACATTTTGACAACATTTATTAACAAATAACTTTTGATATAACTGTACATCTTAAAATTAAGCGCAGAACTTGAAAAAGTAATGATGAAACAACCTGATTATATACTTATATACATCTTTAACAATACCTAAATCTCAAAAAATGTAAACAATTGAACAGTCTCAAGCAAGCATAAGTTATGGCAACTGGACTAACCTCGTGTGAGTCGAAAACGTTTCACCTCTCATCCAAGAGGCTTCTTCAGTTCTGAAAGCCTGGTGGGGAGTACCAGATATTTATCCACCAGGAGGGTGGTGGCAAAAACAAGTGGACAAAGACCCGAAACCAACAGACTCGTTAGGTGTTAATGTGAGTCGTTAGCCTTTGATGGGCGGTCGTTACCCCTCCCAGCCCTCTAGGAGGGTGGTTGGGGGTCACCTGACTGCAAGTGGGACAGATGGCTGCACCTCCTTGGGAGGGCTCTAAGAACGGCGTTGTAAGTGGGAGACAAGTGGTGTCTGAGGCCCCCTCCTCTGTTCAAAGATGGCCGTTCTAGTTTGACACGAATGGCTTCTTTTACCCCTCTCTCAAACCATCTGTCCTCTCTGGCTAGAATGCGCACCTTGTGGTCATCAAAGGAGTGCCCCTTCTCCTTGAGGTGGAGGTGGACTGCTGAGTCCTGGCCTGTGGTCGTGGCCCTCCTGTGTTGTGCCATGCGCTTGTGTAATGGCTGCTTAGTCTCTCCAATGTACAGGTCAGAGCATTCCTCATTGCACTGCACTGCGTACACCACATTGCTCTGTTTCTCCCTTGGAATTTTGTCCTTGGGATGGACCAGCTTTTGCCTCAGAGTGTTGCTGGGCTTGAAGTGTACTGGGATCTGGTGGGTGTTAAAGATCCTCCTGAGTTTCTCTGAAATTCCTGCCACATAGGGGATGACAATGTTGTTTCTCTTTTTGTGGTCCTCGTCTTTCTTATCCTCCCTGCGCTTTTTTGCTGTTTTGATAAAAGCCCAGTTTGGATAGCCACAAGTTTGAAGAGCAGAGTGAATATGTTTGTGTTCCCTTCTTTTTCCATCCGCTTCTGATGGGATGTTCTGTGCTCTGTGCTTTAAGGTACGGATCACCCCCAACTTGTGTTCTAGTGGCCTACAGAAAACCCACTCACACAGACCAGTACCTCCTGTTTGATTCACACCACCCACTAGAACACAAGTTGGGGGTGATCCGTACCTTAAAGCACAGAGCACAGAACATCCCATCAGAAGCGGATGGAAAAAGAAGGGAACACAAACATATTCACTCTGCTCTTCAAACTTGTGGCTATCCAAACTGGGCTTTTATCAAAACAGCAAAAAAGCGCAGGGAGGATAAGAAAGACGAGGACCACAAAAAGAGAAACAACATTGTCATCCCCTATGTGGCAGGAATTTCAGAGAAACTCAGGAGGATCTTTAACACCCACCAGATCCCAGTACACTTCAAGCCCAGCAACACTCTGAGGCAAAAGCTGGTCCATCCCAAGGACAAAATTCCAAGGGAGAAACAGAGCAATGTGGTGTACGCAGTGCAGTGCAATGAGGAATGCTCTGACCTGTACATTGGAGAGACTAAGCAGCCATTACACAAGCGCATGGCACAACACAGGAGGGCCACGACCACAGGCCAGGACTCAGCAGTCCACCTCCACCTCAAGGAGAAGGGGCACTCCTTTGATGACCACAAGGTGCGCATTCTAGCCAGAGAGGACAGATGGTTTGAGAGAGGGGTAAAAGAAGCCATTCATGTCAAACTAGAACGGCCATCTTTGAACAGAGGAGGGGGCCTCAGACACCACTTGTCTCCCACTTACAACGCCGTTCTTAGAGCCCTCCCAAGGAGGTGCAGCCATCTGTCCCACTTGCAGTCAGGTGACCCCCAACCACCCTCCTAGAGGGCTGGGAGGGGTAACGACCGCCCATCAAAGGCTAACGACTCACATTAACACCTAACGAGTCTGTTGGTTTCGGGTCTTTGTCCACTTGTTTTTTGCCACCACCCTCCTGGTGGATAAATATCTGGTACTCCCCACCAGGCTTTCAGAACTGAAGAAGCCTCTTGGATGAGAGGTGAAACGTTTTCGACTCACACGAGGTTAGTCCAGTTGCCATAACTTATGCTTGCTTGAGACTTATCATGACCTGGATGACTGAGAACATCCACAGATTTAAACAATTGAACACTTTAACATTTTTTTCCTGTCTTGTTACTCCCCTTATATCCCTGCTGCTTAATGGGAGAACTGAGCTGCAGTTTGTCCTGCCACTACTTTTTGAATTGTATTTTTTGAATTGTGGTCTGAATGGTGTCAGGGTCGTTCTCAAACACATTTGGAGCTCATTGGTCAGTCTGGAACGATATCCAGTTTTGATTATGTTCATAGTTGAGAATGGTGCCTCCAGCTGTATGTTGAGCCAAACATGGTCAGCATGTGCAGGACTATTTCCCTCTCGGTGTCGCTTTATTCATTCTCCTTTTTTGTCTGTCCCTCACCTCTCAACTGTTTTCTGAACAGAGCTGTGATGTTTAGCAGCTGAATGCAGAGACTTCATTGGCTGAGTAGCGTCATGTGGGATGGCTGAACTCGTACGTAATTGGTCTGTGTGTTTCCTGAGCTGATAACTAATGCCGTAAATACTGGGAAAGCTGTGCCGGTAAAACAGAAGCGACCCGTCAAATTTAAAATCCTGTTACAATTTACTCATTACAAGTCCGGTCCGTATAAGACGGCGTCTGGGTCCGGATCCGGACCGCCAGTTAGTGGCCCCTGTTCTAGAGGAAGAACTTCCTTCTTCATGGATCCTCTCATGTTGATGTTAAACCCTGTGGACACTGACAGCTGTGTTAAAGCAGCTTCTCATTCATTCTGACCTGCTTAGTTTTTGTTTTCTTTCTGATTGTTGCAGTGACACGCTTTATGCTTGCACAGCAAAACTATTCTTTTATGACTTGTCTAACTTTGCTTTTTCAGATCTTTGTTGAGCTTCTCAGACTTTCCCATTGCAGTGGTTGTGGCCGAGTCTAATGAGTGTTTTACATGGGTCCTAATTAAGCGACCTCAGAGTCACCAACTGTAGTCAATCATTATCACTCATGAGAAGTTAAGAGGCCATTAACAAAATCTGATTAACAGAGCTTTCTACTCCACCAAAACTGATCATTTAAGTCACTGTATGTACACACGTGGACAAAATTGTTGGTACCCCTCAGTTAATGAAAGAAAAACCCACAATGATCACAGAAATAACTTGAATCTGACAAAAGTAATAATAAATAAAAATTCTATGAAAATTAACCAATGAAAATCAGACATTGCTTTTGAACCGTGGGTCAACAGAATTATTTTAACAAATAAACTCATGAAACAGGCCTGGACAAAAATGATGGGACCCTTAACTTAATATTTAGTTGCACAACCTTTTGAGGCAATCACTGCAATCAAACCATTTGTGTAACTGTCAGTGAGACTTCTGCACCTCTCAGCAGGTATTCTGGTCCACTCCTCATCAGCAGACTGCTCCAGTTGTCTCAGGTTTGAAGGTTCCTTCTCCAGACGCCATGTTTCAGCTCCTTCCACAGATGTTCAATAGGATTTAGATCAGGGCTCATAGAGGCCACTTCAGAATAGTCCAATGTTTTCCTCTTAGCCATTCTTGGCTGTTTTTAGCTGTGTGTTTTGGCTCATTATCCTGTTACAAGACCCATGACCTGCGACTGAGACCAAGCTTTCTGACACTGGGCAGCACATTTCTCTCTAGAATACCTTGATAGTCATGAGATTTCATTGTACCTGCACAGATTCTAGACACCCTGTACCAGATGCAGCAAAGCAGCCCCAGAACATAACAGAACCTCCTCCATGTTCCACAGTAGGGACAGTGTTCTTTTCTTCATATGCTTCATTTTTGCATCTGTGAACATAGAGCTGATGTACCAAAAAGTTCCAGTTTTGTCTGGTCTGTCCATAGGACATTCTCCCAGAAGCTTTACGGTTTGTCAACATGCAGTTTGGCAAATTCCAGTCTGGCTTTTTTATGATTTGCTTTCAACAATGGTGTCCTCCTTGGTCGTCTCCCATGAAGTCCACTTTGGCTCAAACAACGACGGATGGTGTGATCTGATACTGATGTACCTTGACCTTGGAGTTCACCTTTAATGTCTTTAGAGATTGTTCTGGGCTCTTTTGTTTCCATTCCTATTATCCGTCTCTTCCATTTGTCATCAGTTTTCCTCCTGAGGCCACATCCAGGGAGGTTGGCTACAGTCCCATGGATCTTACATTTCTGAATAATATGTGCAACTGTAGTCACAGGAACATCAAGCTGCTTGGAGATGGTCTTCTAGCCTTTACCTTTAACATGCTGGTCTATAATTTTCTTTCTAATCTCCTGAGACAACTCTCTCCTTGGCTTCCTCTGGTCCATGTTTAGTGTGGTACACACCATGTCACCAAACAGCACAGTGACTACTGTAACCCTATAAATAGGCCGACTGACTGATTACAAGTTTGTAGACACCTGTGATGCTAATTAGAGGACACACCTTGATTGAACATGTCTCTATGGTCACATTATTTTCAGTCTTTTCTAGGGGTACCATCATTTTTGTCCAGGCCTGTTTCATGAGTTTATTTTTTAAAATAATTCAGTTGAACCATGGTTCAAAAGCAATGCCTGATTTTCATTGGTTAATTTTCAAAGAATTTTTATTTATTATTACTTTTGTCAGATTCAAGTTATTTCTGTGACCATCGTGAGTTTTTCTTTCATTAACCGAGGGGTACCAACAATTTTGTCCACGTGTGTATATTTCTGACCTAACAGATTTTTTCATATTTCTAGAAGACTTCTAATAAATCTATGAAAGAACCAAAATACCTGTTCATTTTTTTTGTTTGTTTGTGTGACAAAGACACATGTTTAAGTGATTCCAGCATAGGAAATTAAGATTTATAGGAAGCTCAAGACTGCCACGATATACATGGTCTTTACAAATCTATGTAAAACTTTAATTCCCAACTGTCTGTGGATACGTAATGATTCTGACTAAGGGTTTACCGATTATCCTTGACCATTATCAGATCCATAATCAGCTTTTTTCTGAATATCAGCCTCTGTCTGTTGTTACTCTGGTCTAGCTCAGTCTGATTGGTTACCTGTCATGAGTATCAGCCAATCAGCACCAAAGAATAACTGCTGAAATGTTCTCTTTTATTTAAACATATGAAAACAAGGCTTTTCAACATAGGTTTGTGTTTGAGTTTCTCTCCTGGATTGTATTTTTACTTCTTAATATTATTGGTCTTTTTGATCTCTAATAGTCGGTATCTGCTCTGAAAAACTCAACATCGGTCGACCCTTAGTCAGAATCTAAAAGGAATGGGAGCAGAGATGGAACTTGATGAAGGTTTTGTGGTTACGGAGGCCTAACTGCACCTTTTGTAATGGTTTTGCCCAAATATAAAGCTCTCTGTTTCTTTGGGTTTCTGTTGACTCTTTGCTTTCCAGCCTGCATGCTCTGCCTCGATGGTCCACTGTGTTTGGATGCTTGTTTCGATGCAGGCTTGGGTTTGCCCTGTGGTTGTGGTGGGATTGAACCTCCGTTTCCCTGCCCGTAAATGTTGGTCAGATTGATCATGTCTGCTCCTTCTTGTCACTACTAATAAGATCCACCACTAGCTAACACCAATGGACTCTAATTTGCTTAGAATGGTTTCTGTTTGTTTAAAGCAACGATCGCAATGTGGAGTCAGTAAATGTCAGGTTTGTTTTGATCTGCATGGTACGCCAGGCGGGTGGAGTTAAATGAGAAAGTTTAGACAGTTAAAAGGTAAACTCCACCCATGTGGTGTTCCACGTAGGTTAGAGCAAATATGATCACTTATTTGAGAACATTAATTTTTCCAGTAACTGCTTAAATTCTCCTAAAACTTTGGATTTCAGTACTGCATACTCACATTAGTAAACGATCATTTCTGAAACTAATTGGCTTTCTGTAGAACAATGTTCTTGTTATTTCTAACTTTCTGTTCAAAGTTTTTAGCGATTCTCAATTTATAGCTTTCCTAGAACTAAACAAAACTGGGAGTGCTTCTGGGTCACCTTCTGGTATGGTGGCGTGAAAAGCCTCTGGCGACAATTAAATTTGAAACTTCCCCTAAAGTCAATCTAAGGAGTGTATTTCTTTGAAAAGAAGCAATTGTCGGATAAGGGGAACGAAATGTCATCCAAAGCTAAAACAAAGAAGAATACTCCAGCACCTGAAAGAAATATCGAGGACGAAGACCATGCTAGCAACAACCCAGCTAGCCATGATGACGCCGATAGCATGGGAGCCCGGAGCGAGGATAAACTGGAGATAATTTTAAAAGAAATCAGAGATTTTCGAGGAGACAGCAACAGGCAATTTGCCGACCTAAAACACGAGATTAGGAAGACAAACTCAAGAGTTGATGAAGCAGAAAAGCTGATTACTACTACCGAGGACCGTGTTCAGATGACAGAGGAGGTGCTAACGGAGCTCATGAAACAACATGTGCAGCTCAAGCAGCAGCTTTCCGATCTACAGGGGCGATCCCGGAGAAAGAACATTAGAATATACGGAGTCATAGAGCAGGCCGAGGGGTCATCTCCCTCAACATTTGTGACATTTGTAGAGAAGTTACTGTGTGAGAACCTGGGAATACCCCCTCACAAAGATTTGCAGATTGAGCGTGCACGCAGGGCCTTTGGCCTGCGCCCCCCTGCACACAGTAAACCTAGATCAATAGTGGTCAGATTTCAAAGCTACCGAACCAAAGACGAATTACTGCAGGCAACTTGGCAAAAGAAAGGTTTTATGTTCAACAACAGCAAAGTCAGCCTCGATCATGATTATGCCCGGATGTACTGGCAAGACGGAGGGAATATGGTGAGATAAGAAGAATTCTGAAGGAGAATGATATAAGATTTAAAACTCTGTTTCCAGCCAGACTATGAGTTTTTTTCAAAGAGGAGACGAAAACCTATGACACACTGGAGGATGCAGCATCAGATCTGGTGGACAGGGGGCTGTCAGCAGAGCAGTGCGCACGGACGCGGATACACTCCTGGGAAAACTCCGGCAGCACACCTGGGGTCCGTTTCACGAAGCAGGTTCAACAAACTCTGAGTTTAACCCTGAACTCTGAGTTGATCTACTCTGAGATAGAAAACTCTGAGTTTTCGGTTTCACAACGGCTGATTTGAGTTGGTTTAATCAACTTGGAGTAGTTTCACCCGGAGTTAAGCGCGTGCACCACAACTCTGAAAAGCCAGTATCAATGGAGCGCCGATTCGACGAGTCACCATGGCAACGGGGAAGCGGAGGACTACACCGTTTGAATTGGAAATCTTAATGCGCTTATATAGCGAGTTTGAGCATGTTTTTAGAAAGAAGTGCAACACCTGCAGCTGCAAAAGAGAGGGAGACGGTGTGGGAGAACATTGCTGCCCGGGTCAATGTGTAAGTTTAAATCACAATAATATTACAGGAAAACTGTTTGAATAGTAGACTATTAAGTTATTTCATTTAGGTGCAGTCCTGCAGGGGAGAAGCTTAAGATGAAATATAAAAACATTTTTAAAACAAGGTAAGAAGTCGGCATAATCTCATGGAGCTACCTCATTTTGATCATGTTTTACATTGTAAAGTAGCCTAAATATTAGGTGGCTGTTTGACTGTGCAGTGGTTTTATCCCACACACAGCCTAAATGTCTGCATCCATATCATGTTCTGTTAAATAATTAAGCCTATTTAAACTGACAGACTTCTACTCAGCCAACTATATATATATATATATATATATATATATATATATATATATATATATATATATATATATATATATATATATATATATATATATATATATATATATATATGTGTATATATATATGTATATATATATATGTATATATATATATATATATATATATATATATATATATATATATATATATATATATATATATATATATATACAGAGAGAGCCTTGATGGCTCTGACAGGTTTTTTATGTCCAGGGAAAACGACAAAGATGGTAAAAGTCGTTTCAGATCCAGACACACATTTCTGACCGTCCTGCATACAGTTGTCTTACTGAAGTGCTCTGCATCTCCTACATTATATAAAAAAACTTCCATTTGCAAAGAACCGCAGCACAACACACAATATCTGCTGGGATGTGAGAGCTTGACTGTGGTTGGTAATGTTGTAAATGTAAGGACAGATTAGGTTGTATGTAGATTATGGACTGTGACGTGAAACGGTACCACTCAAAAAGATAATTGTCCAGAAATGCGAGAACATCTATGCGCGGTCTGATAATCTCCTGACGAATATTTAATTCTCTGCGCAGTAATGCTGCTCCTTCATCCACTGGATCATTCATAAAAGGACGTCATTTTGACACACGGCAGAACTAGACTTCGCCAAAACTCACCAGCTGACTGAATGAATGAGGAAATCAAATAGCGTGTGGCTGAAAGGGGCGGAGACTGAGAGAAACTCGAGGTTTACTGAGATAAACCTGGTCCCGACCAGGTTAGAGTCAGAGAGTCTGTTACTACGGTAACTGACCGAGAGTTTAAGTTACCTCTCTTTGTGAAACAGGCTAGAGTTACCTCTCTGTCTCTGGTTTGAGTTACCTCCCTTTGTGAAACGGAAAACTCTGAGTTTCCCTCATTTCAGGGTTAACAAACTCAGAGTTTTCACTAAACCTGCTTCGTGAAACGGAGCCCTGGACATCAGTTCCAACACGACGCACGAAAGGATTCAAGGAAAAGTTACAAGCCTTTAGATGGAGCCAAGCCGAGAATACAGACACTTAAGTAGCTGCTCTGGATGTGTAATGTTTGGAGTACTAGCAAAAGGTCAATTTGAGAGGACTGGATGTAGAATACAAACTAGAGATTATGTCGCAAACACGGAATTGAAAGAACATTGAGATGACAGTGTTAGAGGGTCCCCGATGCCCTTCAGGGCAAAGAGGCTATCCCTCGAAGATGAGGTCCAAGAGGCAGAGGACCTAAACTTTGGAATTTGGTATGAATGTTCTAATTATACCAGTTCTTGTTGTTATGGTTATTCATAGTTTTAATGTTTACTGTTTTGCTCAAAGGGGTCATTTGATTACAATTTGGAAAGGAGTGAGTATTGTTTTTGCTTATATCAAAGATAAATTATGCATAACAGAGAGCTGAAAATCATCTCTTTTAATGTAAATGGGGTTTTAAACCCAGTCAAAAGAAGCAAAATTTTATCAAAATTAAAGAAGGAAAAAGCACAAATAGCTTTTCTTCAGGAGACTCATATGTCAGAATCAGAACATGTAAAGCTTAAGAGACAAGGTTTTAGATATGTTTTTGCCTCCTCATATAAATTTACACACAAAAGAGGTGTTGCCATTCTCATCTCTAATAGCCTTACTTATGAACATGAATCTGAAATAGCAGATGACAGTGGACGGTTTATTAAGATCACAGGTAAATTGGAAGGAAGTGAGGTAACTTTGCTAAACGTGTACGCTCCACCAGGGAGTGATTAGAATCTGTATAAGAAGATTTTTGGGATGATGGCTTCTTCTCGGGGGGTCGTAATATGTGGGGGCGATTTTAACTTTAGACTCAACCCAAAACTACCCAGAGTAACTCGTTGTCTAAAAAGGTGAAATCTTTAATGGAAGAGTTGGGAGTGATAGATGTGTGGAGGGACATGCATCCTATGACTAGAGAATATACACATTTCTCAGTCCCACATTCTGTTTACTCTAGGATAGATTATTTCTTTGTGTTTAGTGTGGATAGGCTTAGGATAAGGGATTCGAAAATCTCAACAATAGATTTGTCTGACCATAGCCCAATAATACTCATGGTAGATTTGAAGAGGAATATTAAAAGAACTCTATGGAGAATAAACTCATGTATTCTTAATGATTTAAAAACAGTAGAGGAAATTACGAGGGATATAAAAGAGTTTTTGGAAATTAATGATGATGGTATAATTAAACCAACAATCTTATGGGATACATTAAAAGCTGTATTAAGAGGGAAATTGATTTCCTTAGCTGCACACATTAAAAAATGTAGGGGTAAACGTTTAGCGGACTTGCAGACAAAGTTGAAACAAATGCAAACAAGAGATGGCAAGAGATAGTTTAGAAATTCAAAAGAATCTGACGTTTTTGAAACAAAAAAATTATGATGTGGGAGCAAGATCAGCGAAAGTCCTGGCCTATAAGTTACATAAACAACAAATGGAGAACACAATTTATAAGATTAAAAACCCTAGAACTGGTCAAATTGAAGAGTCAAGGGAAACAATTAAAGAATGTTTTGGGATGTTCTATCGGGATCTATACAAACAGCCAGGGGCAGCAAGCGAGCAGCATATTGAAAAGTTTCTTAATGGCTTGGAGCTTTCAAAGGTCAAGGACTTTCAAAATGAAATATTAATTAAGCCTATTACAATCAAAGAAGTCAATGTTGCTATTTCTAAATTGAAATCAGGAAAATCCCCTGGATCAGATGGGTACACGGGCGAGTGGTATAAATGCCTAAAATCAAGCCTTTCAACATTGTTACTACGAACTTTCAATCGGGTCTTGCGGACAGGTGAGACACCTCCCTCCCGGCATGAGGCGGTCATTTTGGTTATTCCTAAAGAAAATAAAGACAAACAGGAGTGTGGAAATTACAGGCCTATAAGTGTCCTTAATGTGGACTACAAATTGTTTACTTCTATCCTGGCACGTCGACTGCTTATAAGCTTAATATTTCAAAAACACAAGTTATGACACTAAATTTCACCGCCTCAACAAATTTGCAAAATGGATATAGTTTAAGCTGGGAATCTCAGGAAATAAAATACCTAGGTGTAACAGTGACCAAAGATCTAACAAAGCTTCTACAATGAGCCATTGTCATTGAGGATTATGGAAGACTTGCACAGGTGGAGCCTTATCCCCTTTTTAAGTCTTACCTCCAGAGTAAACACTATCAAAATCTCAGTCCTCCCCAAGCTACTGTATTTATTTAGAACACTTCCAATAGAAGTTCCTGAGGGACAGTTTGGGGAATGGGACAAGCAGATATCAAGGTTTATTTGGCAGGGAAAGAGACCACGAATTAGATTTGGTACAATGCAACTGAAGAAAGAACAGGGGGGATTGGCCCTCCCCTGCCTGAAATACTACTATTATGCATCCCAGTTAATACCACTTATTCTCTGGTGCAATGAAGAGTATAGGTCAAAGTGGAAGGAATTAGAAATTAAAACGGTAAATAAATTTCCCTTGCAAGCAGTGATAGGGGACAGAACTTTAGGGTTGTGTGTGGAAGAGTCTGGAAACTGTTGGATAAATTTTACATTAAAAATTTGGAATAAGGTTGTCAATTTAACAAAAATCCAGAGGATGTTAAATTTCTTTAGATGGTGCGCATTTGACTCTGAATTTCTTCCTAACAGGAGAGATTTTACCTTTAAATCCTGGGTAGAAAAGGGTCTTACAACCTATTTGTCATTTACCAAAAATGATGTGTTTTTAAGTTTCCAGACACTTCAAAACAAACATGACTTAAGAAAAAACGACTTTTATAGATATCTCCAAGTCAGACATAGTTTTATTTCAAAATGCAATACTTCAAATTTTTCAGAGTCTGATAAGGCATTCTATAAAATACTGAAATTGGCTTACGGTTCTTTGACTAGCAAAATGATTTCCAGAATATATAATGCTCTTTTCACTACAGATAAAAGTAAAACACTGTATATCAAACAGAAGTGGGAGAGAGAGGCTGATATTATTATCTCAGAGAATCAGTGGGAGGAAGTTTTCTCATTTCAGTGGTCTTCAACTAATTCCTTATTCTGGCGAGAGCATTGTTGGAAGAATGTGGTTAGATACTTTAAGTAACCTATACAGGGTAAATATGTTACTGCACCAATGTGTTGGAGATCGTGCGGCTCTCAGGAGGCTAACCATTATCATATATTTTGGGCCTGCCCTAAATTAAATACATATTGGAAAAAGATACATAGAACACTTAACTGTGTATTTGGAACTGATATACCATTTAACTTTGAAAACCTTTATTTGGGCTACTCTAATTATCTGGATCGGAGAAGTGATAAAAAATTGTTACAAGCCCAAGTAACAAGTAAAAGTAAAAAAAATATTACAAAAAAGTGGGTGACTCCAACTGCTCCATCTCGTAATGGCTGGATTGATATAATTTTTGAAATCTTTAAAATGGAGAAACTGACTTATACACTAAATCTAAAAAAAAAAAAAAACATTTCTATATTATTTGGAAAAAATTGATTACTTATATAACCCCAATGAGAGCGGATTTTTTATGACTTCTCTAAGTCGCATAAGTGCTTCGGTATAACATCACTCCATATTTGAATTTTTAGGCTGTAAACTCCCCCTCATCTGTACAAAGTTTGTATGTTTGCTGGTTCTTTTGTTTTGTTTTTGTTTTTGTTTTTTTTGTTTTTTTCTTTCTTCTTCTTTTTGTATATGGGGGCCTGTGAGCGAAATGTACCAAATACAATACTATAAGTAAAAGATGCCCAAAAATGTATATAAAAGGAAAGTCTGTACTGCATAAAGAGTGAATTGGTAACTGTAAACATGTGCTCTTTCCAAATAAAAATAAAATGTAAAAAAAAAAAAAAAAAAAAAAAAAAGAACTAAACAAAACTTAAATTTTAATTGTAGAAGTGAACTCTTTAGCGTGTCTTGTTTGGGTCAGAGTATAAAAATAGATCTTATATCCACATACAAATGTGCCTTATTCTTTAAACACGGTTTATTTTTCTTAAATTCAGTGAATCATAATTTGCAACATGTTTTTTAACAACTGATGAGCAGCTTGTCACAAAATTAGCACTTTTAATGCTGTTTATTTCCAAATATTAGTATGAAGGCATGTTTTGTTTAAAAACTCCACAAGTATAATATAGTTTAACAGGATTGTCTGCATTTTTGTGCTAATTACACAAATGTTTTGTCCCAAACAAGATCCACAAAAACGACACAAAGAAACCAGCAGAGAGCATGCATGATAATTTTATGATCTCTGAATAACCTGCCTATCATCTAGACATCTGTACATAGCAAATTATAATCTCAGTAGCATCATCTTTGTGTGGTTTTATTTGCTTTTGGCTTTGTGTGAGTTAATTAAAGTTTTTATCTCCTTTGGGACAGATGAGACGATGGTCATCAACGTCTTCTGTGGAGTGGTGTCTGGAGTCCTGTCCTCCTCTCTGGCCAACCCCACCGACGTTCTCAAGGTGATTCTGAATAGAGGTAGACCGATATATCGGCCGGCCGATATTTTGGGCCGATATATGGACTTTTTTCAATATCGGCCATTGGCCGATATTTAAAAAATAAAAAGCCGATTTGTGATCAGGCACCCGTACAGGCAGCTGCCGCGGCCGCTTTTCTCTTAGAAGGACCCCCGGCACTCAGAGAGCAGAGCATGAGCGGAGCGAGTGAGCCAGGCAACAACAAGCCTAACCCTAACCACTTTCAGGTTACTTTTTAATTGTATTTTTTGTAAACTTTAAGTATTTTTTTTAATGTTATTGTACTTTTTCACTTTTTGTGTTCAATAAATGTTAGAGTTCTACTAGTGTATTCTGTGAAAGCACTTTGTAGTCATTTATTAACCCTCTAAACGCCAAGCAGGTCCTGGGAGGTTTTTGCTCACTGTGGGCTCATTTTTAACTGCAAATATAAAGTCCTGCGCCGCTATGGAACACCTATGGATTCAAGTACAGAAAACTTAGAACAATAAAAGGGTTAACCATCTATCTATCTATCTATCTATCTATCTATCTATCTATCTATCTATCTATCTATCTATCTATCTATCTATCTATCTATCTATCTATCTATCTATCTATCTATCGTCTATCTATAGTCTATCTATAGTCTATCTATCTATCTATAGTCTATCTGTCTATCTATAGTCTATCTATAGTCTATCTATCGTCTATCAATCTATTGTCTATTTATAGTCTATCTATCTATCTATCTATAGTCTATCTATTGTCTATCTATCTATAGTCTATCTATCTATAGTCTATCTGTTGTCTATCTATAGTCTATCTATCTATAGTCTATCTATAGTCTATCTATAGTCTATCTATCTATAGTCTATCCATCTATCTATAGTCTATCTATCTATAGTCTATCTATTTATCTATCGTCTATCTATAGTCTATCTATCTATCTATAGTCTATCTATCTATCTATAGATAGTCTATCTATCTATCTATAGTCTATCTATAGTCTTATCTATCTATCTATAGTCTATCTATCTATCTATCTATCTATAGTCTATTGTCTAATCTATAGTCTATCTATCTATAGTCTATCTGTCTATCTATATCTATCTATTTATTTATCGTCTATCTATCTATAGTCTATCTATCTATAGTCTATTTATAGTCTATCTATAGTCTATCTATCTATAGTCTATCTATCTATCTATAGTTTATCTGTAGTCTATCTATAGTCTATCTATCTATAGTCTATCTATGTATCTATATATCTATAGTCTGTCTATAATCTATCTATCTATCTATCTATCTATCTACCTATATCTATCTATCTATCTATCTATCTATCTATCTATCTATCTATCTATCTATCTATCTATCTATCTATCTATCTATCTATCTATCTATCTATCTATCTATCTATCTATCTATATATATATATATATATATATATATATATATATATATATATATATATATATATATATATATATATATATATATATATATATATATATATATATATATATATATATATATATATAGTCTATCTATCTATTTACCTAAATGAAAGATGGCGCCAGTGTGTGGCTTGCCATCTGTCTCTGCGCACTTTTCTTGTATTTTTTCTAGTTTTACTGGTTGTCACTGCAAGTGTCAACTCTGTACTGGTTTATCACCGCCAAACACTACTTGTTCTTCGATCCTCCTTTGAAAACTTGGTGTCATTTGAGCATGATGGGCACAAAGCCATCTGCCCACCGCTTCTCTCTGGGATACCGGCTTACCTTTGCCAGGTGCGTGCTCCACCCGTGCGTAAACTGCACCGCAGGCGCCGGGATAAGCGTGGAGGCAGGCTGGTGAAACTGAAGGCTTGGCTGGCTCTTTCTATTAAGAGCCAGCTCTCTCTCTCTCTTCTCTATCTATCTATCTGTAGTCTATCTATAGTCTATCTATCTATATATATTATCTATCTATCTATAGTCTATCTATCTATCTATAGTCTATCTATAGTCTCTGTCTATCTATCTATAGTCTATCTATCTATCTATCTATAATTTATCTATCTTCCTGGTTGCACCGAGGAAGCTGTTTTATTTTTACTTTACAGAATCTGGTGTAAATTGTGTATTTTTGTCAGATTTTTAAAGGACACGTGTGTCGAATTGTGTGATTTAAGGATTTTAGGCTTTGATTTGGTCAAAGATGAGTAGTTCGAGGACTGTGGGAAAGTCTAAAATCCAAGAACTCTTTCTGTTTTCACAGCTCGTAGCTTTCATAAATGGTGTGATTTTGTTGTTTTTCCAAAGATAACATTTTTCAGACCTGCTGGCAGATTTTGTGGTTCAGAATTCTAAATCCTGGTCACACATCAGGTTTGTGTTCCAAACGAGCAACAACATCTTAAATTAAACCTGAGGCTGGGACATGTGGAAACGGCATAAACAGCATTTCCTGGAATCAGTCTTCATTGACCAACATGTTAAAATACTCAACTTTACAGCAAAACATAAATGTGCTTACAGCCTCAAACAAGAAACACTTTTTCTCTCTGTAGTTAATTTCCTTGTTCATGATGGGGAATGTTTATAGAAATTATTGAATTAAAATTAAAACTGCATTCAGGTTTAAAGTTACACACTGTTTTAAAAAAGACTGCTTCAGCTTCACTCACGCTCTACATCTGTTTGGATCAGCTGGTAGTTAGCAGGTAGTTAGGACACTACTGAGATGGTGACTGTGTTTTAAATTATTGTAAAAAATCTGATGTTTGTTTGCATCTGTCGGTTCCAGATCAGGATGCAGGCTCAGGGCAGCCTCCTCCAGGGCAGCATGATGTCCAACTTCATCAACATCTACCAGACAGAAGGCACCAGAGGGCTGTGGAGGGTGAGTGCTGGATGATGCAGTGAGAGTATCCTGTACCGAGATGAAACCACATTCATTCCAATAAAAACTGCTGGACAGCTTCATACACCAACAGGTTCATCACTTTGGAACTTAAAGTCTCCTCTGGCTGAGATCAGAAAACAGATAAATGTCATGAAAATGTTCTTCCTGCTACAGCTCTGAGGGAGGTTCCCATCTTTATTGTACATAAAGACTGTTACTGACACTTTATTCTAAGTATCTGGCTAAACTGAGACCCAAGTGGATCCATCTGTCACTGTTTTTTCATTTATTTAACCAAACCAAGAAAATAAGATTATTAATCAGTCAACTCTGTCTATGAGTTCTTCGGCTCACTCAGACTGAACTCTTTCATCTCTCAGGGCGTCATTCCCACCGCTCAGCGAGCCGCCATCGTCGTTGGGGTGGAGCTTCCCGTCTACGACATCACAAAGAAGCACCTCCTCCGCTCGGGCCTCATGGGGGACACCATTCTGGCACATTTCATGTAAGCTTCCCTTCCTTAATCCCTTTCAGGAGGTCTGAACTTCAAAGCAGGTTTAACATATTCAGGCTTTCTCTGTGGGAAAAACTGAAACCCTAATCAGAGATAGAAGTTATCATGAAGGTGGTTTTTTAACTTTCTGTGGTGTTAACAGGTTTTCTGCTTCAAACTCTTCTACATCAGATAAACTGTGTTCAGCAGCTTCAGTCAACAGGTTGTTTTAATGAAGACAACGAGAAATATAAAGTCCTGTAAATGATGCCGGAGAGGAATGCTGGTAGACAACTGTTAAAATATTAATTTTACTGATCGATGCAGCTGATTATTGATAACTAACAGCTGCACATTAGAGCCGTTAAAGTTCATATATTCAAACATTATATTGTATTGAAATGCATTTAATTCTGACGCTGTCCCATAATGCAGGATAAACATTTAATTTATGTACAGATTAAAGTGAAATTAATGTTACTGACTGAATATTCTCTGTCATAAATACCAGTAGAATAATCAGTGTTCTAATCTGTGTTCTATCAGCTGCAGCATAAGCAGACCAAACATAAAAACTAGGGCTGGGACTTTCACGCGTTAATTTTGATTAATTAATTACAGCGAAAATAACGCCTTAAAAATAATAACACTGGTAACTCTGCTGAACACTCCAGCCCAGTAGGTGGCGGTAATGAACCTAAAGTCTGTTTGTAGCCATGAAGAAGAAGCACAGGAAGCACTGAGTGAAGTCAGGCACTGGTGAACAGTGAAGGAAGAGCAGATTGAGCTTGTTGGACAGAAAGTTTCCTTTTAAAAATCTTCCTGATGGCAGCTTGGATAAAAGCCTGGTTGTGTGTAAATTGTACAATAAAGAGTTTTCTGATCACTGCGTCACTTCAAGCTGACGGTATCACCTCAATGTAAAACATGTTGCTGTTAGCACCAGAGCTAACGTTAGCTACGAGTCATGCTAACGGCTAATGGTGTAGCCATCCCATAATAGACCACTTTTCTAGACAGTGCTTGAGTTTACAGAAAGTCTTAAAATGTTGAATAAAATCGCTATAATTGTACTTAGATTTGCAGTAATCTGTGAATGTAGCAGACAGATGAAAAATGCAGATAAATAGAAATGAAACATTTTTGTGGTTTAAGTTTTTACTCCATCGAGGCTCTGCCTCCTTGGAGGAGGAATAACCTAAACAACAAAAATATCTCTTTTAATAACTTAATTATAAACTTTTTGTTTATAAAAAAATTACATAAATAAAAATTGATATTCCTATAAAAAGAACCATCAAAATTACACCATTTATCAGACCCAGAAAAGATGAAAACAGAATGAATCTGTGGATTTTCAACTTTCTGAAGCTCCTTGAACTACTTATGCTGATTTTATGTACCATACAGTGGAAAAAACAACTAAATTCAGGCTTTAAGTTATGAAAATCACTTTTCTATATGTCCCATTTTTCCTTTTTTAAATAAATTTTAAATTATAAACACGTATATGTATATTCATTGATTCAACTGTCAACCACAATTTTATTTGAATTGAAAAACTTCACTTATTGTGTCAAATATTGCTATTTGACAAAACTGCAATTAATTGTGATTAATTAATTACAAAGCATGTAATTAATTAGATAAATTTTTTCATCACGTCCCACCACTAATAAAAACGTATTAATGTGATTTCTGCATTGCTAGCAGTCAGGTTCCCATGGCAACGCAATGCAAACACGGCTTCATTCATTGGTTTTAGTAACACACAGATCAACAGGTTTGCAGATAAAACATGTTAACTCAGCTGAGAATCTCATAGAGAACTGTCCGTCATCCGTTACCATGGAGATCTAGCAGGTTTAAAGACCTTCACGAGACCAAAAAACTCTGACTTTCGTCTCAACATACCTGCTAATAGCCTATACTAATCGCACTGCTATGTTCAGCCGCTGATCTACAGCTTTTGTTCATTCTTTGGCTTCATGTGTTCAGTTCTAGTTTCACCTGCGGCTTGGCCGGAGCGCTGGCCTCCAACCCCGTAGACGTGGTCCGGACCCGGATGATGAACCAGCGGGTTTTGTCTGGGAGCCCCATGTACAAAGGAACGCTGGACGGAGTGATGCAGACATGGAGGAACGAGGGCTTCTTTGCTCTCTATAAGGGCTTTTGGCCCAACTGGCTGCGACTGGGGCCTTGGAACATCATCGTATCCTTCAGAAAGTTCTTTCACAGGGAGGAGAAACGGAGAAATCATTTGCTCATTTGTAGTTCTTAGAAAAAATAGAATTCCAGGAAAAGCTTGTGATTTAAAGATATAACGATGAGATGAAATCTGAAAAAACGGAAACACTTTCGTTGATCAATTATTTTGTTAATCAGCAGGTGAGGCCACTTCGTGATAGAAGAATCTTTCAGGTAATAATTACATCAATTATTTGACAGGTCTTTATTCAAATATTCCTGTTTTTCAGAAGATGTTCCATTTCATCATATATATTCATTATTGCATTATGTAACTAGAAAAGCACTCAGAGAGCAGTCCTCCTCCAATGCTGCTTCAGTCCTCCTCCAAGGCCACTTCAGTCCTCCTCCAATGCTGCTTCAGTCCTCCTCCAAGGCCGCTACAGTCCTCCTCCAAGGCCGCTACAGTCCTCCTCCAAGGCCGCTACAGTCCTCCTCCAAGGCCGCTTCAGTCCTCCTCCAAGGCCGCTTCAGTCCTCCTCCAAGGCCGCTTCAGTCCTCCTCCAAGGCCGCTACAGTCCTCCGCCAAGGCCGCTTCAGTCCTCCTCCAAGGCTGCTCAGTCCTCCTATAGGATGCTCAGTCCTCCTCCAAGGCCACTTCAGTCCTCCTCCAAGGCCACTCAGTCCTCCTCCAAGGCTGCTTCAGTCCTCCTCCAGGGCCGCTCAGTCCTCCTCCAAGGCCGCTCATTGCCCATATGTCAGAAATGCAGCATTTGTTTATTAATTATTGATGATCAAAAATCATCATAGAATGTGTCCATATAATATAGATGTACCCACAAACACAATGACCTTGCACTGAGCACAGGCGTGTGTTCTGCATGTGTACGTTATGTACAGATACTGAATCACGTGACCTAAATATGTAGCGGGCGGCGGGAATTGATGGCATTCAGAAACACCCCCACAATTTAATCAGTTGTTCCTTGGATCATTTCTGATGGGTAAGTTCTGATAAGTCCACAGTGGTGGGTTTGTAATAGGATCACAATCAGCTGATGTAGTGTTCACTTGTTGTCATGTTTACAGTGACGCTGTGCCACTATCTGGCAATGATACAGAAATCTTTAACCAATCCATGGATTCAGACTATAAGCTGCATCACTGCCAGAATCTAATCACTTGGTCCTTGTGTCATTTCTGACCTTCACTGGAAATTTCATCCAAATCCGTTAGTCTGTTTTAGAGTAATGTTACGGACGGACAATTTCCTGATGACAACAGGACGAATAGGGTTGAACTAAAGGAGTGAATGCTGTAGAAATGTCCACTCAGGCAGCTAAATTCATCCATCAGTGCTTTTGTTGCAGTTCTTTGAATACCAACTTCCAACGCCTCCCTAGATGGTCTATTATCAGTAAAACTCCTCACTGAGCTCCTCCTGCTGTCATCTCCTTAACTCAGCTTTCAGTTCTTCATCACCTTCGAGCAGCTGAAGAAGCTTCCGTTTTAACGGCTGCAGGACATCTGCTGGTCTCAGATCAGTGGGGTGTGAACACGGCAGCACCAGTATGATCACACTCCCTTTACATCGACACCGCTGGTACACCTGCCCCATTCAAATCTGACTTCTTTAGGTTTTTAAGCGTTCTATTTATCGCCAGTATTTGCTTTTTTTAATGCAGTTTGGAGGACGGTTGATTTTTGTCTCCCTCCGTCACTTTGGTCACTCCGCAGGCAGCTAAATGTGTGTTTGTAGCAGCAGTGTGAAAGCGTGGAAGACTAGATTTATTTCAAATGTTGTCTTCTTAACATTTGCTGGGGATAATACGTCTTGCAGAGTGCCAGTCCAGACCTGCATGACAACACAGTTTGTGGCAGAAGAAGAAGAAAAGAGTTAAATTTAGAAAAGAATGATGTGTTTAAAGGCATAGACACTGCATGAAGTGTGCTAGGAAAACAGCTCATGATATAACTGTTGAATGTTGAGAAACTGTATGGAAGAGTCGCTGCAAAACGACAAATGGACTGTTACGAGAAGCCACTGTACAGAGAGGAAAGGAAAACAGAAAGCAAGAAGAAATGAGCTGCGTGTCAAAAACTGTGTCTGAAAGAGAGTCAGTTAGAAAAATTCCCAACAGAAGAACACCTGAATGAATCTGAGGCTGAAAGAAGTTTATTTTTCTCTTTATTATTTATTTTTTTTTTTTGTTGGAAAGAATCAGTTTGTTGAGCCATAGTGGAGCATAAGCTATGACCATCTGGGATCTGAAAAAATCTGAACCAAAGCCTCTAATAACAAAAGGGAGACATACTTTTTTCTTTTATTTATTATTTTATTTTTAGAAGTGTTCATTTCAAAACGATCACTTACATGAGGTGTTTTTGTTGTTAGAGACGCCTCCAGCCTGGCTCTGCTCGGACGTTGCAGGCTGTTAAACAGACTTTGCTGCCATGAAGTGGATGAAAGCGGTTCAGTAAATACTGTAAATGTGTGTACAGACTCTTTCACACACACAGAGGTGGATGTATTTTGTCTTCGGCATGTCCAGGTGTACATACGATGTCTGTTGACACTAGTTTTCCTCTTGTGTTCTCCGTCGTGCCAAAATGTGTTTCTACCGATTTATTTGAAGGTTTTCTTTGCAGCTCCTCTTCAGTTTTTGTAAAAAGTCACTGTAGTTGGAATGGATTTCTTAAAGGCAGCGTAGGTGAATCACATTCTTTAAACTCCACCCATATAAACCAACTAAATGCTTTAATGAATATCTTGTATTTTAAATTCTTCAGAGATCAGTCGCTGCCGTTTCAGACAGCTGTGTTGCTTCACTCTCTCAGATTTTGTTCTAATTTGTTATTTGGGACCTAAAACAAATTAAATTTGTTGTCAGATCTGGATATTTTTGTAATTTCACCCTCAAAAACACAAGGTCTTATGTAGAAAGCAACTTTAATGGTTCAATATCTCTAGAAATACAACTCTGAAAGTGATGAAATTTGGCTGGATCGAAAGACTCCAGCAGAGTCCAGCATTATTGACCCATGAAACTGTAAGAAATGCACAAAAATACAATCTTTGGTCAACATTTCACCTCCCTTTCCAGCCCCTAACACCAGTAGAATTTGATGTTTTTCAGTATGACAAGGAAAGATTCCAGTTTTTTTGCTATTTTGACAAAATGGTGATTGAATGCCTTCAGCAGAGGCCTGATTTCAATCACTAACCCTTGAAAATGCAAAAAAAGTGCAGCATTTTCAGACAAAGTTCCTGCTAGTGTGTATCTATGGATCTATATCTCCTACTCCTAGTAGTCTCTGGTCGACATTTTACCAACTTTTAAAGCCACATCTGTAGACGTTAATGTTTGGTGTAAAGCAAGGTTTGAGCCATTTTTCACGTTGTCTTCATGTTGAAATTCAGTCAACATTTAACCTGCTGGAAACCGTTTTTCTGTCCTCAGCTGACTTCATGGGAGTTTTACTTCTAAAAATACTGACATTTCAAAATGGCTGCTCAGATTTTGTGAGAGGGGAAACACAAAGATTTCCAGGTCTGAAAACATCTGAAGTTTTCTAAATTCAGATGAAATATTTAACAGAACTCAGTTTCTGTCCCCTAATAACAAATAAGTGAATGAAATCTGAGACGTTTGAGCAACACGTTTCCTGCATTCTGCCTGATTTGATGCTGACTGACCCTCGGAGACGTCCACAGATTAAATCTGACCAATTATCAGAAGGAAAGCTGCCTCCACTCAAATCTTTATTATTATTTATTCTTTAACTTCTGATTGATTGGTTTGTCTTCCTGGTGGACGTCTTTCCATGCTGGATATCTTCATCAGACTCTTTCCTCTATTAAGAAAACTGGTTTAATAGAAAAGATGCTCAGATTTAACAGCTTCAGCATCTGGTTGTTTCTGTTTTTTGGTCTTTGCTGCTGTTTTCATATTTAAGTCATTTCATCTTGGTCACATTCACCTGTGAGTCTGCAAACACAAGTGGATTTTATGAATGAAGTGTTTCCTCCCATTTCTTGTACCACTTAAACACAGATGGTGTCCTTTGGCCCATCACAGCTACAGATATCTAACTGAATTTCCTGTATATTTTTAGGTTTATTGCAGGCTGACTACAGTTTAAATCCAAATGTTGACCAATAATCTGTTCCGATGTCACTACCAGACCATGTATTTCCAAGTAGATGTTGGTTTATGGTTCATTAACAGCAGCTCAGTTCAGTACTTCATCAACACTTTCAAAAATGCAACGATGAAAACCAACATTTAAAGTGTACGGATTTTATTGTTTGATTGCTTGTTCTTGGTTTTAAAGACTTTAGGTTCTGAGTTGTTGTTGGACTGAGAACATCATGTTCTTACTTTAGTGGTGTCCTGAGAACGTTGATCAGTTCCAGCTTTACATCCATCACCACATGTTCTTCTGTGTTGTTGCCGTACTGACCAAACTCATGTTGCATTTCTATTCTGTCTACAAATCGTGCTTACAGGCCTCCATAGCGAAGGATATATTTGTTTCAGGTGTGAGGAGAAGTGATTGTTACCTCAGATTTCATGCGTTTCTGAGCCAGTTAGACCTTCTGAACACAGTCTGGTATAAAGTACCCAGACACTGCTAGAGTCTTGATATTAAACCTTGCAGTCCTTCTCATCTTTTACCTTCTTCTAAACCGAAGAACTCCTGTTAGGTTTCTGTGGAGTTTGACTAGCTGATAGATGAGCTGTTGGAGAATCTAGGATTAATCTTCGCAGTAGGCTTAGGGCTCAACGTTCAGGTTTAGATGCAGTTTCTGGTCATTTAACACTTTTATGGAAACATCTGAAAACAAATTTTGGTTTCTAAGGACATCCCACTGAAGCAACCACTGCTGATAAACAGAACAGAAACTAGGGCTGGACAGATAGAACTGTCACCGTTTGATAGAACTGATGCATCAAAAAAACTGAATATATGTCAGATTAAATCATTTTAGCAGCAGAACCAGTTGGATGGAAACCATTTCCAGATGCGTCCATATGAGTTTATCCAATGCCAACAGTGACTGAACGTGTCGTTTTTGTCTTTCTGATGAGTTCCCTCGGTTTCACAGCTGTGAATTAATTCATCAGGAGGTAAAAACTGTTTCGGCATTTAGACTGAATTGACCTAAATTTGCTTCTGTCAAACATTTTCAGCCAAAGTTTCTTTAAGAAGACGACACATCTCAGAATTGTGAATCAGACTAATCGTAAAAGCTCTTTTGCACAATGTTGTGACTGTAAAGGCTGTTTTACACCTGGACAGGTAAATGGTACTAATTCATGAAAACACTCCAAAGATCAGCGCAGTTAAATGACATTTCTCATTGAGTCATTTAGATGAAGTGTTGATGTGCTGGAACCAGGAGAGAAGCTGACATTTATCTGCTGATGTTCATGTTTGTTTTCCTGGAGAACGTTCGATCTCCTCTAATGTTCTGTCACAGCAGCTTTAGTTCACTTCAACCGTCCAGCTTTTAGAACCTCCAAAGGTTCTTTAAAACTTCTCTGATCAAACACCTGAAGTCTGTTGATGTCGCACAAGTTTTTCTTTTGGCCAAATGATTTTAAACCCTTCATTGGGACTTGTTTCTGTTTTTTCTGTTTAATTATCTGAAAGTGTTCTTCTGTTTCTGTGGATCTGATCAGACCTTAGAAGGATTGTATTTATTTGACTGAAGCTGCTTTTACATTCCTGATATGATTTTCTTTAAAAACTAAAAAAGAATTTAATGCTCGCGTATTTTATTTGCTTCTTTTCATTTGAACTGAAGTCGACCACTTCATTCCCTTCATGAAGTAAAGTGTGAAAAGCTCATTTTAAATCCATTTAATCACTTGGCTCACTGACATCGGTGGACTAAATTAAAATACTTTAACACTCTGGGAACTGTGCTCAACAAATGTGTGTTTTTTAGGTTGATTTTTGGTGTTTTAACAGTTTCTGGGTGATCCGGAGTCAGACCCACAAGTTCGTGTTTTTGTCGGAGAGCAGAACCAAAGACGAGATGTTTTATTAGAGTTTTCCAGCTGCAGAGAACCAGAGCAGCTGTTTCCCTCGTTTCTAGTGTTTCTATGAAGCTAACCGGCTTTAGCTTCAGATTCAAAGACTGAAAGCGCTTTGTAAATAAATTTATTATTATTATTATTATTATTATTATTATTATTATTATTATTATTATTATTATTATTATTAATAAAGTGCAGACATGAAGTCGGTCTTGATCTGATCAGTTCCTTCTATGAGACTTGAGGTGTGATTACTCCACAACCTCCTGAGAACCGAGGGAAAAAGAATCTTTCAATCTAACTTTTTTGTGATTTTCTGCCTTTTTGGAGCTAAAACAACTCAATTTAGAATTTCATAAAAATATTTTTATTTTAGAGACAACAGAACAATTTTACCATGAAAAAAACAAAACAGTGACACTTCAAAATCAAAACAGGCGACAAGAAAACAAGAACGTCGATTCATTTTCTAATGAAACTTTAAGAAACTAAATTAAATAACAGTAGTCTAAAAAGTGAAGAGGTTGAATGAAACATTCGAATAAACAACTATTTATTACATTAAGTACTGTACATTCACTGTGTTTATTACCTACAAAGAAATGAATGTAAACAAAGAACTAGCTAGCTAGTTAGCTGGTAGCTGACACCATTAAATCATGTCCTCTACAGTTAGCTAGTTAGCTACTAGCTAACTCCATTAAATCAGGTCCTCTACAGTTAACTAGCTAGCTAGTTAGCTAGCTGTTAGCTAACCCCAATAAATCATGTCCTCTACAGTTAACTAGTTAGCTACTAGCTAGCTGGCTGTTAGCTAACCCAATTAAACAGCTGATATTCATAAAGGGGAGATTATGTTTAACTGAACTCTGACCCCAGTTTATTATTCCTCACATATTCATAAACAAGAAAATATATGATTAGCATCGGTAAAACAACGATGTCTTAATTTTTTACTGAACTTTTCTTTCTTCCTGTCATTTTGCTGCTGTCTCCATTTAGCCTCAGCAGGAACACAAAGTTCCCGTCATCCCACCTGATCACCAGACGTCATTAGAAAGGCCAGGATGTCCTCTACTGAGCATGTCTGGATTTATTACGGTAGCTCTAATGAGTCCAGATATATCGCTCAAAAACAAATGTCCAGTCCAGAGGACATAAATGGTCTCGGGAGGATATAGTAAAGCTGACTTTAATAAAATATTAACTCTGCAGATTTGTGGGTAAAACTTCACCAAAATTAAACCGGACTTGAAAAAGACGCTACCAGAAGACCTCAGTTCGATGTTCTGCCACAAGGAATCATGGTCGTATCTTTTCTCTGGTTGGCGGTGACCCTAACTCTAACCCTGTCAGATGAAAGCTCCAGAGAAGTCTAGAGAGCGAAGCTTCTGCTAAAACAGCAGCTGTGCTTGGGTTCGTTTTAAATTTGTGTCTCTAAAAAGCCAAAGGATGAAGGAAATGCTTCCAACAAACCGTTCTGTGGTCGTTATCTTAGAACACTCAGAGTGCTCGTTTTATTCAAACTACAGAAACTGGTCTGGGTTGATGGAGAGAAAGATTCTGCTAAATGCTGGTAGTTGTTTTCTTGTTCATTTTGTCGTTTCCATCGAGGATTCTTTGGCTCTAAACGTACCCTCTGATATTTTCACCGTTTGTGTTATTTTTCCTGCCTGAAGCACCGTTTCTGTCTCATGTCGAACAAAACTAAACTTTTAAACTGATTAAATGAAGACAACATTGGTCCTCTCCATTAGCATTATTCCTCCTGATCGCCACATAAAGAAACCGTTTTCTCTGGATATTTAGTGTATTTGGTCGATTGTTCAGCTGCAATATTCTACTTTTGTCATTTAAAGGCCAACGTTTTTCGTGTTTCAGCTGATATACGTCAGAAATGTTGTCATGTTCAAATACTCTGAGTGGAACTTGTTATTAACTGCATCTGGAAAAGAAAATCTGAACATTTTTGTAAATTTTCTGATTATTTGCACTTTGGCGTCTGCTCTGCTTGTTTCATTTCTTTACTTGATGAATTTCTACACTGGAGGTTGAACGTAGAAAGAACTGTTTTTTTCTTTGACATGAATGGGTTTAGCTTTCTATAAATTCGCTGTTTACTCAAAGTATATGCTGTGATTGTTTCTGTGGCTTTATTTAGTCTTTATTGTATTGATATGTCAGCCTGAAATTCTACAAATGTCTTTACAAATACGTAAACTTTCTAAGATTTTTGGGAAAGTAGAGATAAAAATCTGCATATTTTTGATGGATTTCTATAGTTCGGTCAACGTCATGATACTTTTCGTGCTGTTACTGAAAGAGACTTTCCAAGAATTAAAGGTGTCTAATGTCAGTTTTCTTGTAATTTTGCAAAAATACAGAATTTCAGAGGTTTAGATGTTCACTAATGTACATATGAAACACAGAACAGCTTCTCAGGCTGAACACAGATAAAATTCTACTGTTTTTAGAGCCTCAGAAGTTGGTGAAATGCCGACTACAGATTATTTAGTAGGAAATATGAATATATCCATATATGTACACTTACAGGAAGTTTCTGGGGCCATAATACCAGTCTTCATTAAACATTTTGCACTTTTTTTCCATTTTCACACGCCAGTCATTAAAAATGGGTCCTTAGCTGGAGCCATTTCAACATTTGGAACAACTAGAAACATTTTTTTTCTGTTTTTTTACCAAATTTCATGACTCTAGGAGTTTTATTTCTGGAGATATTGAGCACTTGAAATGGTTTCTCTGCTAATATGTTCTTTTGACAGTAAAAATACTAATTTCCAGGTCTGCAAACAAGAAATTCTCCCAAAAAACAAACAAACAGACAAACATCACTATTTGGACAAAACAGCAAAAATCTGGAACCTTGTCTTGTTAAATTTTCCACACATCAAATTCTACTGATTTTAGAGCCTCGAAGGTTTGAGGAATGTTGACCAAAGTCTGTATTTTTAGTAGAAATATGGATCCATAAATATATATACTTACAGGAACTTTCTGGGACCCCAATGCCAGTCTTAGTTTGAACATTTAGCCTTTTTTTTCCATTTTCAAGAACCAAAAATTGACAGTTTGTCCTCTGCTGGAGCCGTTTAATCATTTGGATCACCTGGAAACAGTTTTGTAGGTGTCCTTACCAAATTTCATGACTCTGGGAGTTTTATTTCTGGAGATATTGAAGCTTTTAAATGGTTCCTCTACTGAACCGATCAATCAGCATTTAGTCAAAACAGGAAGCTGTGCACACATTAAATTCTACTGATGTTAGAGCCTCAAAAGTTGGAGGAATGTTGACCAAAGACTGTATTTTTGTGCATATTAACAAGTCCAATTATTCAAACTGTTTGCTCTGCTGGAACCATTTAGATTTTCTGGGAATAATGTTGTCTGTGTTCTCACCGGATTAATGAGCATTGGAGTTTTATTTCTGGAGATACTGAAGCCTTAAAATGGTTCACCAGGTCAGATGGGTTTGTGAGAGTAAAAGTAAACACCAGAAAAGTGCATATTTTAAATAATGTGGAAAAACTAGTAGGTAATCAATTTAAAGACTTAGATTGTTTAGAAATGAGCTAATTCTAGTAACTAGTGCATTCCTTTTGCATTTTAACTCCGATTATTTTTGGTTTTGGTCAAATAAATGAATTAAATCCACTCATAAATCTCTGAAAGTTGCATTGAAATGTGAAATCTGCTTTTGCTTTGTTGCAGTTTTCTCTTTAATGGTTCCTCCGGTGAGACTTTGAGACAAACTTAGTGTCTAAAAATGAAAAGAAGTAAAAGTTTCTTCACATTTCGGCTCAGAAATGCAGCAGGAAAGACTTCGTTTGAGTCCAACTGTCTTCAGGTGCGTCGACTCGTCTCCCAGCTGAACTGGGTTTTTTTTAAAGCAGCAGAACCAAAGCAGAGGAACAGTTTTAGATCAAGCTGCTGCTGCTGGAGATGCATTTAGATGTTCTGTGGAGCTTCAGCAGCAAATATGTTTGCTTGAGTTGTCTGGCTTCCAGTTAGTTGGTTTTATTTTTAGTTGTTTTTCAGGTTTCTTTGAGAGTAGGACCAACCTACATGTGTTTTATTCTCTGAGAGGTTTTTATTGGTCTGACTTGGAGGCATGAAGGAGGAGATTGCTGCTGCCGTGTTCTTCGTGGCTCGGCTGGTCAAGAGATATGGCGTTCTGGAAAACGACAGCAGAGAGCGATTCGCCGCCAGCCTCACCTCCGTTCTGTTCGAGAACTACAAGAACCACTGGAACCCGAGTGCCCCGACCAGAGGACAGGCCTACAGGTGAGAAACCAGCCCAAAGAAACGCCTCAGAGCATGGGAAAACCACAGACAGAACATGGGAAAAACTGCAGACAGAACATGAGGAAAACCACAGACAGAACATGGGAAAAACTGCAGACAGAACATGAGGAAAACCACAGACAGAACATGGGAAAAACTGCAGACAGAACATGAGGAAAACCACAGACAGAACATGGGAAAAACTGCAGACAGAACATGAGGAAAACCACAGACAGAACATGGGAAAAACTGCAGACAGAACATGGGAAAAACTGCAGACAGAACATGAGGAAAACCACAGACAGAACATGGGAAAAACCGCAGACAGAACGTGAGGAAAACCGCAGACAGAACATGAGGAAAACCGCAGACAGCAACTTGGCACCGAAACTTAAAAAAAAAACAAGATCAATAAGTTGTTAAGCAGGTGAAAACTGCTAATTCACTGAAGGAAACTTTAAAAAGTGCATTTTGGGTAAAATCTGGAGACGAGTCCAGAAATAATTCACTGTGTTTCTAAAATAAAATGCATCCAGTTTAAAAAACTGACAAAGCTGAGAATGTGTCCAAAAAATGACCTTAAAAATGGAGTAATGGATGTATTGTTCAAAAACTATAGAAAAAAATGAAAAGGAAAACACTGGCAAATGTTTTAGATGATTTAAATACAGGAAAACTGCAATTTGTATAAGAAAATTACTGTTTTTGAAAGTACGGTTGTTTTTTTTAAAATCATGTAGACTTTTTAAACGTGTAAGTCCGTATATTTTAGGGGTTATACTGGACATCATCTGTACTTCAGCAAAATGTAAAAAAAAAACCAACTTTGAAACAGACCGTTTTTCATACATTGATGGACGTAAGCAAACATCTGTAAAAATGTGATTTTTTATAAAAAAAATTTTTTAATATATATATATATATATATATATATATATATATAAATAAATAATCTAATTTGTAAAACATACAGATTTTTTAAATCTTAATGTGTTTTTCCCTTCAGTTAACGTGTAAGCAGCACATTTTCTGTGATTCTTTTTTTTTTTCTGGATTTTATTTGTACTTTAGTAAAATGGTAAAAAACCAAAACCTTTGAAACAATTTTTTTTCATTGATAAACAAATTTCTCTAAAATTACTTTTTTTCTGATTTTAAACCGTAAAACTTCAGAATTGTTACATAAACTTAAGATGATGAGTTTAAGTTATTAAGCAGCTGATAACCTGGATGTTCCTGTTTTGATTATTCACTGAAGAAAACTTTAAAAAGTGAATTTCAGGTAAAATTTGGATTCGAGTCTTGACAGATTCACAGTTTCAAAAATAATAAAAGAAAATATAATGTAAATAAATACAAACATACATGGATGCAATAATAAAAGTAAGTTATGAAATAAAAAAATATATATTACTGGAAATTTGCAGAACTTTAACATCTTTAAATCCAAACTTGTAGCAGTGATACCTGCCATGAGATGGAGAACATTTTTAAGTCCTAATAAAGCGTCGGTTTGAGGTTCCACCTGGAAACGGCAGAACTCTGGTTCCTCTGCAGGAACTTCTCTGTTCTCGTTCCAGATGTCTGCGTATGAACCGAGTCCAGCTGCAGGACCCGGTTCTGCTGGAGGCCTGTGAGCGCAGCAACGTGCGCTACGAGGACCTGGGCCTCCCCCAGGAGCTGACGCTGTGGGTTGACCCGGGAGAGGTGTCCTGCAGGTCAGAACCCAGCGGAACTGGTCACTGGTTCTCGAACCCGATCAGATTAATCCAGTTAAAAATATAAGAATACAGGAAAATGAAAGAACTGTCTGTAGAAAGCAGAACATTTCTGTAAATTAAGGTATTTTTAGGTGACTTTAATAAACTAGAATTTCATGAACAGTCAACAAGTAAGTTTTCTGTTCTTTTACTAAACATCATCTGTAATAGAACAAAATCCGTAAAATGGTTTTAAAATGGACATTTTTCAGTCATTAATATGCAGAATTTTTCTTTCAGTGAACGTCTGTAAAATAACATTTTGAGCTGATATGAATACAATAAAAAGTAATTTTGCAGTCAAATGTGTTCAAAAAATGATCATTTAAAAAGAATTTTTTTTTATGTGGACTTTATCGACACTTTTGACATTTTTCCCGCCACAGGCAACATTTAAATTACTTTTTTCTGATTTTACTAGATGTTTATCTGTACACCAGTAAAAAGGGAAAAATCTATATAATATGCAGTTTTAGAAACATTAATAAGCATTTTTTTCCCTTCAAATAGAAGATTTGTTTTTTTTTTCTTGACTGAAAAATTCAAAAAATATTTGTAAAAAGACAGAATTTTGATGTTTGCAAAAATAGGGAAAACAGTTAAAACATCATTTTCAAGTATTTGATGTTCATGATTTTTCTTTCAAAAAAAGCAAATATCTGTAAAATGACATTTTTATCTGGTTTCAATACAGAAAAACAAAAAAGTTAAATGTAAAAGAATGAATTGGCGTTTGAAAGGAACAGTTTCTTTATTTACAGTTTTGTTTTTTTACAATTTTTGCTTTTGTTTTTTCAGTCAACTTGTGAGTAAAATGATTTTTTTTTTGCGATTTTTACTTGATATTATTTGTACTTTAAAAAAATGGGAAAAATCTATAAAACTTCTGGATATGATGGATGTTCATAATTTCTTTTTTAATAACATCAGTAAATTAATTTTGTTTCTCAGGTACGGTGAACGCAGCGCTCCGTTCTGCGTTTCAGCGGTAGACCGGCGTGACGGCGGCGAGTTTTCCCGCCGTATCCATGATGCCGTGGAGCGGGCGAGCTTTGACGTCCAATCAGGAAGCTCTTCGGATGAGGAGGAAGTGGGCGGAGACAACAGCATGAACAGCAGCAGCAGCATCCAATCAGCTCCCTGCTCCGCTCCAAACCCACCAACCACCGAACCCAAAACCATCCCGACGGTCAGCAACCCCAACAGTGTCTACAGGGTGAGTCCTGATCCACAGAGTTTATTAAATTAAATTCAAAAAATGGAGCTTCGTAAGGAGACGTAAACCATTAAAAAACTAATAGAAAAACAACAAACAAAACATGTAAAAACTGTTAAAGTATTTAAGCTAGAAAAGCATTCAGAGCTCAGTCCTCCTCCAAAGCTGCTCAGTCCTTGGATCATTTCTGACGGATAAGTCCTGATAAGTCCTCAGTGGTGGATTTGTAGTAAGATCACAATCAGCTGATGTTGTGTTCACTTGTTGTCATGGTTACAGTGACGCTGTGCCACTATCTGGCAATGATACAAATCTTTAACAAATCCATAGATCCAGACTATAAGCAGCATCACTGCCAAAATCTAATCACTTGGTCCTTGTGTCATTTCTGACCTTCACTGGAAATTTCATCCAAATCCGTTAGTCTGTTTTAGAGGAATGTTGCAGGCATGCAGAGTAACAAACGGATGCCAGTCATCACATAACTCTGCTGCGTTTCTTAGCGGAGAAATAACTAAAACTATAAAATTACTGATATTTGAGATCATTTGAAATAAAAATATATTTATTCAGGACTGAAAAGTTGTATATAATTTTTAAACTCTTATTTTGTAGATTTTCCTTGTTTGGTTTAATTACAGTTAATTAATTACAGTTAATTGGAAAATCAAAGAAAACATAATTTACATGTTCACCATAAAAGCACCAGTCCAAAACAGTAAATAATCCACATAAAAAAATCAGCATTTTTATAAATGATAATTCATTCTTTTACAATGTGTGACTGTAACATTGCATTTTTTTTACTGTATTTAAAATGTCCTAAAATATTTAAAATGTTCAGAAGAAAATTCTGTACATTAGATTGAAAAATACATTTTAAAATTTTCCTTATTTTAAGTTTCCCCTATTTTGTTAAATACACATATTTAGTTAAATCACAAGTAAATTTAGATACGTGTATGTATTAAAAATAGTGAATATTTTCTGAACAGTTACAGATTTTTAAATATTTTGGTAAATTACAGATAATATCTAGTAAAATCAAAGCAATAATTATTCATTCACATGTTAACTGAAAATAAAAAAAGAATAATAATAGAAGCACCAGGCCAAAATAGTAAATAATAATCCTTGAAAAAAATCGTAAAAATTAAATATTTTTATTCAAAAGAAAAATCTATGTAATCAAGCACAGAACATGTTGTTAAAAAATTAAGTCTTATTTTACACATTTTTGCATTATATATCTAGTAAAATATAATCTAAAACTAAACATTTATATGTAAACTTAAACAATAAAAAAACCAAAACTGTCAATGTCCATCAGAAATCTGCATTTTTATAAACAGTTATTCATTATTTTACAAGATTTTAGAGTAAAATTACAATATTTATTGTATTTAAATCAATAAATAAATATATTTTTACAGATATCTACTGTTTTTCAAAAGAAAATTATCCATAGTAAAAACATAAAATAATGAAAATGTACTCTTATTTTCCAGATTTTTACTGTTTTGTTAAATTACAGATATCTAGTAATATCATTTAGGCTAAAATTGTAAATAATAAAATTCAAATATACACAGAATATTTAATTAATATCAACTCAACCCACTGAAATGTTTTCAAGTAAATAAATTTACCTAAATCAATAAATTGTCATTTTTATTTTTATATTAGCTAAAGCTGTGAGAAGTTTTTAAAGGACGATGTGACCGGATGCATATAAATAAAATCTGTTGTTGTTATTATTATTATTATTATTATTATTATTAATAATTCCTTTTTAAAAGTTGCTCCTTCCCTCCGCTGTTCCTCCAGTTCAGTGAGTTTTCTCCAGGGGCTCCTCAGACATGGCTCAGGGACAAACGGAAGCTGTTTTCTGGGGAAGCGTTGGTTCCTCACCCTGCTGCTCCTGGAGCTCCGAGCTCCCAGAAAGTGTTCAAGTCGTACCGAGCGACATTCTCCTTCAGCGGGCCTCGAGTGGACAAATACCACTGGGTCAGCAAGTCCCGGTCCTAGAACCCAGGACCAGAGACGTTCTATTAATTCTGCTTTTAAACTCGGAAATACTGCACCTTTTTAAGTCAGTTTTTGCTCTAAATGTGTTTTTTAAATTAAAGTGTAAATAAAGTGACATTGTACAGTGATTGAAAAGAAATAAATGTGTCCATTTCAGCTGCTGGTCCTTTCATTTATTTATTTAAATCCGAAAAATAAGTTATAGGTATTTACCTTTATTCAAAATAAAATTCAGTACAATGAAGAATGTAATTTATATACATTTTAACATCATTTAACACATTTTGCTGGTTTGTGGAATTACATATATCTCATGAATTGACAAAAAATATCTGTCAACTTTTAAAAATAAAAAGGCCAAAACAGTTGATGTCTGCATCATAAATCTGTATTTTTATAAATAGTTACTTGTTCTTTTACAGGATGTTACTGTAAAGCTACATTATTCACTGTATTTAAATTGGTAATAAATACATTTAAAAGAAGTAGATATTTGCTGTTATTCAATAAAAAAATTCTGTATAATAAAGAATTTTTAAAAATGGTTTAAAAAAAATTAACTTACCAATTTTTGCTGTTTGTTGAATTACAGATGTTCTGTGAAGTTACAAAAAACATTAATTTATGTGTAAATTTAAAAAAAAAAAACAAGACAGTAAATGTCCATCAAAAATCTATATTTTTATAAATTATTTTATAATTATTTTACAAGGGATGACAGTAAAATTACACTATTTTCTCTAAATTAGAAAGTAAAACTATTTTGACTAATAAATGCTGATATTCAAAAGAAAACACTGTATAATATAGACTGAATACAAATATTTAGATTTCTAAAAGTACAAATAATATTTGTAAAATCATAAATGTATTAATTCATATGTGGACTTTAAAAAAACAGGCAAAACTGTAAATAATGTCCCATCAAAAATCTGTATTTTATTATTTTAATGGTAACTAGTTCTTTTACAATATTTAACCATAAACGTTCACATATATTTAAATGTTCTGAGCCATCTGGAGGCTGTAGAGGTGGGGCAGATAGAGACGGTGAGGGGCAGATAGAGACCGTGAGGGGCAGATAGAGACGGTGAGGGGCAGATAGAGACGGTGAGGGGCAGATAGAGACCGTGAGGGGCAGATAGAGACGGTGAGGGGCAGATAGAGACGGTGAGGGGCAGATAGAGACGGTGAGGGGCAGAAAGACACGGTGAGGGGCAGATAGACACGGTGAGGGGCAGATAGAGACCGTGAGGGGCAGATAGAAACCGTGAGGGGCAGATAGAGACCGTGAGGGGCAGAAAGACACGGTGAGGGGCAGATAGACACGGTGAGGGGCAGATAGAGATGGTGAGGGGCAGATAGACATGGTGAGGGGCAGATAGAGACGGTGAGGGGCAGATAGAGACGGTGAGGGGCAGATAGACGGTGAGGGGCAGAAAGACACGGTGAGGGGCAGATAGACACGGTGAGGGGCAGATAGACACGATGAGGGGAAGATAGAGACGGTGAGGGGCAGATAGAGACGGTGAGGGGCAGATAGAGACGGTGAGGGGAAGATAGAGTGGTGAGGGGCAGATAGAGACGGTGAGGGGCAGATAGAGACGGTGACGGGCAGAAAGACATGGTGAGGGGCAGAAAGAGACGGTGACGGGAAGATAGAGTGGTGAGGGGCAGATAGAGACGGTGAGGGGCAGATAGAGACGGTGACGGGCAGAAAGACATGGTGAGGGGCAGATAGAGACGGTGACGGGCAGAAAGACAAGGTGAGGGGCAGATAGAGACGGTGAGGGGCAGATAGACACGGTGATGGGCAGATAGAGACCGTGAGGGGCAGATAGAGACGGTGAGGGGAAGATAGAGTGGTGAGGGGCAGATAGAGACCGTGAGGGGCAGATAGAGACCGTGAGGGGCAGATAGAGACCGTGAGGGGCAGATAGAGATATATATATATATATATATATATATATATATATATATATATATATATATATAGATAGATAGATAGATAGATATAGATATAGATATAGATATAGATATAGATAGATAGATAGATAGATAGATAGATAGATAGATAGATAGATAGATAGATAGATAGATAGATAGATAGATAGATATAGATATAGATATAGATATTCCCAACTCACCACCCCCATGACACAACACCTGGCACAGAACCTTGTCAGGTTCTTAGCTGACAGACTACAAACCAAAGAAAAAAACAGTTCACTGGCTGTTGCTACACTTGTGGCTCTGTAGTTCAAAATTTTTGGATTCGCCAATCAGAGTGGCAGTCAGTGTGAAAGAACGTTTAATAACAGAATGCACAACAGTTAACATAAAGAATACCAAGCAGCAGTCATCTACGTCACAAGCACCACCGCAGCCTCGTCCTCCACCACCAGCAGCACCTTCCACAGGTATTTTTTTTCTCTTCTGAATAGGGAATGACTGACATTTCTGGTGATGATGATGATGATGATCTTCAATATTTTTCAGTTCAACTGTGGAGCCTATTGGACGAAGACGCAAGTAGAGCCTGGCAAATGCAAAGCGTCACAGCGAATGCAATCGTAGAAAGAACGGCAGACCCACTGGTTTACTGGACAACCCACAAAACCGTTTACCCAAATTTGTACAATGGAGCCAAACGTTTCCTGTGTACCTCAGCCTCATCTGTGCCGTGCGAACAGTTTTTTTTTCTAAGGCTGGGGAGATAGTGAGTAAAAGAAGGAACTGCTTGAGTCCCAAAACTGTTGATAAATTATTTCTCAATAAAAACTCATAACCAGTTACATAAGCACACCCTCTTTACTGACCTCTTTACCAATAAACCCCAAGACATATTTTGCCAAAATCCATAATAATCCATATAATCTGTATTTGCATCAGCCCCATGTGAAAATGACATCAGTCTGTATTTGTAGAGCATCTCATGAATGGAGCAGCACCGTTTAAATGTTTCATAACACAGAATATAAGTGAAGAGTATATAGGGTTACAGACAAACATGGCAAATAAGAAACGTGCTCCTCAATAGTTATTGTCATTATTATTACTAGTAATGTTATTTTTGTGTCCACTAGAAACCATACAATCATCTAGTGTAGTCAAAGAGGAATGTGTGCATGGCGAATCAAATCCAAAACAATCCATGAACCGACCACGTCTTGATTGCACTTCATTTTATTGACCACTAGATGTCCTACTCGAGCTGTGTGTGTCATTGAGGCCTCGAGTAATGAACCATGTTTTGAATGAAGTGTCGAAGCTTCAACAAAGCCTCGATCAGCTATCATTAACCCCAACCCTCTATAGATCAGAACAGATTTAAACAGCAGTTAGGACTAACCCTAACCCTCTATAAACCAGCCGAAAGGAAGCAGGAAGGACGTTTAGCGGCTGGATTTGCCTTTTGTCGCAGCGTCCGCGCATTCAGCCAATCACAGAGCGCGTTTAAACGTACTTCTGGCCCTCTTGTCCAATCACAGACGCTGTCTTTACAAAGTCCCCCCTTTGCTGGGTCACATCCGGTCGTATATATGTTGCCACGAGTTAGCGGTGAATTTGGAGTCCATTTTGAGCAGCGCGTCCCGGAGTTTCTCCTCAAAGTAAGAACGCCTGGATTCCGTTATCCTTAAAATGAAATATACGAGAGTAAATGTAGCTTTAAACGGAGGGTCTTTTCATTGTGCTTTTCCTCCGTTTTAATGTTTTTATCTGTGTTTTTAGCGGCTTCGTGCAGCTAGCGGGCCGTTAACGGCAGCGGTGCTATTGTGCGGTTATTCCTCTGAATGGAGCGCTGCTTTAGCGGCATTTTCAGGAGGAAGTTATGCCTTCTGCTTTGAGAGGAGTTCATTCAGACTATTTCTCTTGCGCCTGATGTGATTTTACGGTATTCTTTATTTATGATGAATAGCGGGAATAGCTAGCTGCTAGCCTTGGGGAGCTAGCTGCTAGCCTTGGGGAGCTAGCTGCTAGCCTTGGGGAGCTAGCCGTTAGCCGGGGAGAGCTAGCCGTTAGCCGGGGAGAGCTAGCCGTTAGCCGGGGAGAGCTAGCTGTTAGCCGGGCCTAGCCTCGAGCGCTAACGGAGCAAAGCGCGGTTTGCTTGAACGCTCCGTTAACGAAGAGAACCTACGCCGTTAAAACATGGAGATCCACGCCGTTAAAACACGGAGTTCCACGCCGGTTTGTTTCTTTTTGTTAACAATCAGCTTCATTATCTGCTGGTGTTAAACTCCACAATGCTTCACAGCTAAACAGATTTTAGCATCCATCCGGCCTGTTTGTAGTTTCCCACATTTTTACTCAAAACAGTCGTAAAAAATCTGATTTAATTAGATTGCGTGGCTGTTTCTGCATTCCTCAAAACTGCTTAATCTAAAGCTTGGATGACCTTTTATTTATATATTTATTTTACCCTTTGCTGACCAGGAGCCACTAAAACCCAGGGTTCATTGTATGTCTTTTGCTTAATATTTTTATGAATTTTACATTTAGCTGGGAACCATCAACACCACTAGTTCTGTCTATTGACCTGCAACTTTATTTATTAACCAGTTTTAAAACAGCTCTGTACTTGTCAGTGTTTAAAATGGAACAATATGTACACAATCAACAGCCCTTCATATATTTCTTGTTAAAGTCTTTTTTTTCCCACTGATTGATTCCCTTTGCTGCCGTAATACTGCAGATATTCCTGTTTTGTTATTAATAAGGGGGTTATTGTATTTATTGTCTTTATGTCATAAATTTAAAATCAAGTTTGGTACTAAAACTTCTTGTATTTTGAGGTTAAGTGTAGTTTCAGAGCTCAGGTACCATTCCTGAACATTCACTAAAGTTCAGTCACACCTATTAAAAAATGTGTTTGTTGTAGTGAAAATAGGATAAAAAATACAGCAGCCAGTCGATTTAAATGACTGGAAATCATAGAACAAGTTGATCCTTTGCCCACAATGTTTGCATTTCTAAGAATGGTGTTTCACTTATCTTTAGGATGCACTAAAGTTTGTCTCGTCTCTCCTCAGTCTCTTGAAAAACCCATCGTCAGAATGGCAGACGCTGAGAATCTGCTGATGGAGACGTTGGAGCAGAACGGCAACGAGGGTGAGGAGGACCAGAACGGAGCCGAGCAGGAGCTGATGGGTGGAGATGAAGTCCAGGACGAAGGCCAGGACAACGGCACAGACGGAGGCAAGATCGACGCCAGTAAAGGAGAGGAGGACGCTGGGTGAGTGTTTGGTTTGAAAAACCCGAACCCTCTCTAGAAATGTACATCTAGAAATAAACGATGATTAAATAATGTCAGAACATTGTAGAAGGACGGCAAAGATTTGGGTGATGAACAGAAATGTAAACAGCGATATCAGCTTTGTGTTCTATGTACTCTAGTTCAACAATATCAGGAATAAGATGGACATTTATTTATCCAGGAAGTAAGTCTAGGGTCCGATATTGGTCAGAAAACAGAAATGGGCAGAATAGAAGAACAATAAGATAGAAGAAAGATGTAAAAATGTGTAAGCTGCTATAAAACTAACTCTGAGAATGATTCTGAAGTATTGAATTTCACGTGATAATGAAACGTTGCACATGGATTTCAAATATTACGCATCATAAATTAAATATTCAGTGATTCTTAAGTAGTAAAGTAATATTTAAATATGATAATGAACATTCTGCAGCTGGAGACTGAAAAGTTTCCAGTGAAACTGAAACACTGGACCTGAAAATTCTGGCATGAACTATTTGTAAAGGTAATACTGTGAATGATGTTGAAATGATTGTTGTGTTTGCAGTAAAATGTTTGTGGGCGGCCTCAGCTGGGACACGAGTAAAAAGGACCTGAAGGATTACTTCAGTAAGTTTGGGGAGGTGTCAGACTGCACCATCAAGATGGACTCCAACACCGGCCGGTCCCGAGGCTTCGGCTTCGTTCTCTTCAAAGACGCCAGCAGCGTGGACAAAGTGAGTCTGAATAACCGACTGATGCTTCACGTGTAGTTTTGTAGTTACATCATCAACTGTTTGGTGTTTTTCGTTTAAGCATGTGTCACAGAAACAGAGGGAACTGTGTCTACATCCAGCTTTTGCAGCCACACAGCTCCTAAACAGTACTTGTGTTGGTCTTCTGTTGAATCAGACGTTTCTGTGACATGACCGAGCCGTGTTAATCTTTACATACGTGTCTGTAGGTGCTGGAGCAGAAGGAACACAGACTGGACGGACGTCAGATTGACCCCAAAAGGGCGATGGCCATGAAAAAGGAGCCCGTCAAGAAGATCTTTGTCGGCGGTTTGATTCCTGAAGCTACTGAGGAAACCATCAGGGAATATTTCGGCGCCTTTGGAGAGGTCAGTTTTAAATAATTTCACATAATAGAGCCCGCAGCAGAACCCCACTTCTCCCTGTAGATTAAACACACATTTAACACACAGCAGGATGAAGGGTAATAATCCAGAGTTTATTAAAGCTGATAATAAGGGTGGTTTAGGATTCAAAGACTGGAAAAGAGTTTACAGAAGACATTCAGACGGGTTCCTTAGTGGTGCCAAATGTCTACATGTAAAAGTTGGACAACAGTGGCTCCATTTTCCACCTTGTCTCTCCAGATTGAAACCATCGAGCTCCCTATCGACCCCAAATCAAAGAAAAGGAGGGGTTTCATCTTCATCACATACAAAGACGAAGCCAGCGTCAAGAAGTGTCTGGAGAAGAAATACCACAACATCCAAGGTTCCAGGGTACGTACCCAAAGAATCAGTGGGTTGGTGTCGTCCACGAACTGGAGGTTTTGTAGGTTTTGGTCTCAGCTGCCTGTAGTTTGATGCTCTTCGTCTGTCTGTGGGTGAAGTTAGCATCACAGCTTAGATCTTTAATAAGAATCTTTGGTTCTAGAGTCAAGGGAAGTTTGTCAAATGTGAACTTTCTGTGCAGGAAGGCTCACTATATTTTGAGGCTCTGCTGCTGAAGTTTTTCAGTGCGATTTTGAGAGCATTTTTACACTGCAGCAGAATCTTTTGTTCTTACTTCTGCTGGGCCTGAGAGGCTTAACGAGTTCATCTCCTTACCTTTCGATGCACTTGTTGCTATGACAATAAAGTGAATCTGAATCTCCTCCTCAGTGTGAGCTGAAGATCGCCCAGCCGAAGGAGGTCTACCAGCAGCAGCAGTACGGAGCGGGACGTGGAGGCGGCTATGGAGGCCGGGGAGGCCGAGGCCGTGGAGGTAAAGATGGAGCTATCCTTCAGAATACATTCATCTTTTTGGACAGGTTTTTGTTTGCACAGGTAAAGGTGAGTCACTGCCAATCCTAAAATCCTGAGCTGAAACTAAAGATAGAATGTGAAAGAGTTTGTAGTTCTGTATGAAGCTGGGGACTTTTATTTATTCCTCTGTCAGTTGGATAAACATTTAACTAAGTATGTAACAGTCCTAGTGTTTTCTCTGGAATCAGAAGTTAATTTCCACATTTTTTCCACATCTGAGAATCTTTTAAAATCTGATTTCTGCATTCAGCCGTTGACTGACTCCTTTAATGAACATTTTTTTCTGGTTAGTGCAGTTTTACCTGAAGATGAGACTTCAGTGTTTTAACAGAAAACATATTTTTAAGTATTTGTGTGAACTCTCAGGTCAGAGCCAGGGCTGGAACCAGGGCTATGGAAACTACTGGAACCAGGGCTACGGTAACCAGGGCTACGGCTACGGCGGATACAGCGGCTATGGCAACTACGACTACTCCTCTGGTTACTATGGATACGGCCCCGGCTATGATTACAGTAAGCACCAACATCCCATAATGCCCAGTTCTTGATAATAGTTACAGGACTCAGTGTTCACTGATTCCTACTGAAGCTACAGGTTCATAAACTGATGACAACAGCGAATGTTTTTATTCTTTACAACAAAAATTATATTTGTTTTTAATGTGAGTACAATAGAAGATTTAACCCTTTAAGCGCCAAAGTCGCAATATTGCGACAAGCATCATTGCTTAACATAACAAGCCATAGCTGCAAATATTGTGCCTCATGTAGTTACTACTTTACACCAGGAGATGGCGGACATCTGGAACTTCAATCTGAGCGTCATTTGTGGGCGTGTTTTCATTCAAAGTTTTGGAGTTTATAGAGTTTGAAAACCGCGTCCCGGTCGAGGAGACAAGGGTCGCAGTCGGAGCGCAGCAGAGCGCACGACAGCGAGAGAAAAGTCACCAAGCCGAGAGGTCTGTTCACTGTTGACAAAGTACTTCGTCAAGTAATGGCTGACTCAGATTCTGAAGAGGGATATTCACCCTCTGATGAACATGTTCAGTCGTCCAGTGAGACAGAAAGTGACGCTGCGTCTGTGCGTAACGGCAGCGAGTCCATGCTCCATGACATGGGTGGCGTGGTGGGTGTAGCAGGGGTGGCAGGAGGGGACGTGGTGGGTGTAGCAGGGGTGGTCAAAACACTGCTAATAGTGAGGTGGGTAGCGGGGATGCAAAAAACCACGGAAATAGCGGCAGACGCGGGAGAAAATGCACTGATAATAGCGGCGGAGGCCGCAGTGGCGTTCACGGCCCTGCCGTAAATGACGGTGGTGATGGCTGGGTTTGCTTGAGAGATGAGGAACAGTATCACAAGTGGATCAGACATTTTGATGAGCCCATTGAGTATCGTGGAGACGGGAATCTGACAAATTCTGAGCCAAGCAATGCCATCTTGATCGATAAACATCTGTAAAAGTTATGTAATCCATATGTCCGCCACCTGGGGATGTCATAATATGCAAATTAGATGAGTGAATTTACTCCCATCACAAACTTTGGGTCATACTGATGATTTTACTCATTTACAGTATGCCTTTATCTCTAATCATTTTCAAGTTACAACCTTTGGAAGAAGTGATATCAAAACTGAATATTTTATTGAAAAAACTGTGGCGCCTAAAGGGTTAATAATTTAACCACTACAGGGATGAATTAAACACTGAGGCACACTTTTTTTGCTATTTTTTGCCAGAGTTGGAACTAAAGATTAGGGCTGCAACTAACGATTATTTTAATAATCGATTAATCGGCCGATTATTTTTTTCGATTAATCGATGAATCGGATAAAAAAACAACACATTTTTAATTTCCGCCGCTTTATTCAGAAAGAGAAGATTTGGACTGACAGAGCAAATAAGATCATTGAAGCGAAGCCTTCGTCTTCAACCATTGACAGAAGCCTCATGTCAGTGACCATCATGTTGAGAATGCTGTCAGTCAGGACAGATGCTTGCTGTGGTGGACATGATGTCTTGCTCATCATGAAGCCTGTCATTGTTTGCTGTTCATGAAATGAGAAAGATAGTATAGTTTGAGTATGTATTATAGCACAATTTACAACAACTCCGTAATCATCTTGTTTTATTTGCAGTATTAGGTTAAGGCAAGTAAGTAGTCCAAAGAGCAAAACACAAAGTATGCACGCACACACACACACAGATAGATAGATAGATAGATAGATAGATAGATAGATAGATAGATAGATAGATAGATAGATAGATAGATAGATAGATAGATAGATAGGACAAGCACCATAAAAAATACTACATACTAAATAAGTTACTTTAACCCCTGTTTGGTCTAAATGCAGTTCATCCTGCCTCTCTCCAACACAGACCAGTGTCTTCACTCACTTTGTGAGAAAATTAAAACTTGAAGCTTAATCTCTAAATTATTATCACCATTGTGGGCAAGTTACGTTTATTTATAAAGCATATTCAAACCCTGCTTAAGCTGATTAAAGTGAAATAAAAAGTTTCACACACGCGTGTGCACACACGTGTCCTGTCACTGTCATTAATCAGCTAACAAACACTAGCATCGGGAGAGCTACCAGAGAGACTAACGTTACGTTTCCTCACTGTAAAACGGAACAAACGTAGGATACTGTAGTGACTTACCTGCTGTTGAGCTGTCATCGGCGACTCCAACGTGTTTCCGTTTCAGGTGCTGCATCATCATCGTGGTGCTCCCGTACATCATATCACTTTTGTAAAGCTTGCATGTTTGTTGTTTTGTGAAGCGTGAAATGCTGCCACAGTTTTGAGGATTTCGGTCTGACTGTTTTCTCCGTGTCGGTCATGTTTGGTTGAAATTACTCTGAATTTACTTTCGCTTTGCCGCCACCTCGCTCTGTTCAACTCGCTCTACAGGTGGAGTTATTTAAAAAAAAAAAAAACTTTATTTCAGTCAGCCAGCATTGACAAAGCTCTGCAGGTGAAGTAGACACTCCGCGACATGGCGAGTGGCGCACGAATCGCGCGACACAACGAATCGATAATGAAATTCGTTGCCAACGCTTTTAATAATCGATTATTATCGATTTTATCGATTCGTTGTTGCAGCCCTACTAAAGATGCTTTAAAGCACCTCTAAATGTCACTAATTTGGAAAGTTTTTGCTGCTGTTTATTGTTTAACGGAACATTTCATAGTATAATTATCTATTACAGCACCACTGAACTGTAAATTAGACATGTTTTCAGATGCAGTTTTTAGCTTCGAGGTTCTGGTTCTCCATTCCACAAGAACAAAGGAGTCTGCAGGAACAAGATTTGTACATGAATAATAATAGTAATAACTATTTCCACGTTTGGCACATTAATGATTATCAATTAATCGAATAATTGCTGGTAATAATTTAACCGTTAAAAATCTATTAACTGATGGGCGACCAGTGACCGGGTTGGATTCCAGCTCCTTTACTGCAGGTCCTCCCCATTATTCTCCCTAATTTCCTGTCTGACTCCACTTACCCATCAGATGAAGCCAACAAGGACCAAAAATACCTTAAAAAAATACATATATATCAAGTGAATAGGCAGAAAATGAAAGGCGTGTACAGAAAGGATTATATTTCAGCTGCAGGACTGCTGATCGTAGCGTTGTGGTGTTTTAACCAGCGGCCACCATGACAGAGACATCTGTGGCATTAACGGCTTCTGGCCCGACCTCACGTTAGGAAGACCAACACGTTCATAAAAACAGGCCGTAAAAATATATAGAATATGAAAAACATCTGTTGTCAATTACTATTAAATTATGACACAGTTCTAACTATAAGTAAAATGTAGACTCAGGCTTGAGACTCGCTGCTTTCTGACATGCTCAAATTCTACCCAAACTCTACACATCGCTGTGATTTCAGCCCCCCCCCATTTATCTTTTTAATCAGAGAATAAATGTTGATTAAATTACAAAAAAAAAAACAAAAAAAAAAACTGTATACTGAATGGAAATACGCCTGTTTCTGACCCGTCTGTTCTTTCTCCTCCACAGACCAGGGCAACGCCAGCTATGGCAAAACCCCCAGACGGGGAGGACACCAGAGCAGCTACAAGCCCTACTGATGATCACTGATTAGTACTAGGTAAACTCCCCATACAGGCTATAAACCTTTATTTAAACTCTGAACACGTTGAGGTGTTACGCCTCATTTACTGTTGAGCCCAGAAAGAAATAAAACAAGTAGGCAAAGATGGAGGATTGTTGTCCGACTGACTGTCGTCCAACCGACTATTATCCGACCGATCATCCGGCTGATATTTGCCGTTTTCTTGATTGTCTCGATGTTTTTTGGCCGCTCATTTGTAAATTAATGCCTTACTTCAGACCTGATGCAGCTTCATATATCTGAGGTCTCAGAAATGTCTCTTGAGTGAAAACCAAACAAACAAGTTGTTTCCACAAACCAGAAAATTAATTTCTCTCTGTGTGGCTAATGCTATGCTAATGGCTCGCTGCTAAGGCTAAGCTAACAGCTAGCGGCTAAATTAGAAGGCAGCTAGAAAACAACAACTAGTAAAGCTTTAAGATCTGGACCTTAGTGGGAGATAAGTGATCAGAATATATTTCAGTGGATCCAACATAAACAGAGCAGATAATTTAATGACTCCTGTTTCTATTTTACATATTCAGTTAAAGTCACCCTTATTAATGAAGAATCCTCGTTATGGCTGACTGGTTCTCTGCTTTAACATGCTTTAAAACATTACATGAAATGTGTGTCCGTCCCAAATATTCGTCAACTATCCGTATGTCTCGATTACCAGGAATCTATCAGTCCTGGAAAATCCATATCAGTCAATCTGTAACGTAGACGCACAAATATGAAACTTGGGTAATAATAAATGAACAGGCAAAGTTAGTGAAATACTGCAAGGTTTGACTGCAGATAATTTGCTGTTTTATGCACAAGTTTTATTTAGCATTTAGTTGATTTTTAGCTGCAGAGATGCTGCAGACGGTTTATATTCAGCATTTTAACCCTGAAGTTTGGTCCCGTTCAGTCCAGAAATCATTTTAACGTTTCCCTCCTCAGGACTCCAGTGAGACAGACGGCTGGACGGACCGACCTCTTTTATGACAGAAGACCATTTGTACAGAAAACATCTGAAATATAACTTTTCCATGTGTTTTTTTTTCTTTATTTTCTTTTAATTCTTTCATTTTTAGGTTTTACTTTTCCCTTTGATGTTTTTTTTCCTTCCTTCCACATTTCCACTGGAAGTGTAATTTTTACTGTACTTTTTGGTACCCGTTTTGATTCTAATGTATTGTAAGGGTTGTATTTTACATGTTTGCTGACTTTACAGGTTGAAAATCTTGGTGCTGTAAAGGAGCTTTTTTTGACAAATAAAAACAGTTTTCAGTAACTTCTTTTTGTTCTGGTACTTCTGGGTGCTGGGGGGAGATTAACCATGGTTTGTAGTCAACTTTCTAACACCAATATGGAAGTTTTTATTATTATTAGTATTATTATTGGATTGGATATTATGTGTATTTTAGTGTGCCAAGATGGAATTTTAACCCACCAATACTGCTTTCTGTTCAACAACTTATGGTATTAAACGTTAATTCCATCCAAAATACAACTTTCTGTTTAACAGTTAATGGTTTTAAATGTTTCTTCCATCTAAAATATGACTTTATATAACAATTTATGACTTTGAAGTTTTGTTTGGAAAATACTGTGTTAAACAACTTATGGTTTTAAAGGTTTATTCTATCAAAATAGAACTTTGTTAAACAATTTATGGTTTTAAATGTTTCTTCTATGCAAAATACAACTTCTTGTTCCATAACTTATAGTTTTAAAGGTTAATTATATCAAAATACTGCTTTTCATTCTAGGTATTGTTGTACAAGGCGATTCCGTTCAGTACTTTCTAACAATTTAAGATTTTAAAAGATTTGTTTCATGTAAAATACAGCTTTCCAACGATTAATGGTTTGAAATGTTTATTTTATTCAAAATGCTACTTTCTATTTAATCATTCAGGATTTTGAATGTTAATTCCATCCAAAATGCAAGTTTTTTTTGAACAATTTCTAATTATGAAGGTTTCTTCCATCAAAACACTCTGTTCAACAATTTATGGTATCAAAAGTTAATTCCATCCTAAATACAACTTTCTGTTTAACAATTAATGGTTTTAAAGGTTTATTCCACCAAAATACTATCTTTCTTGGCTACTAATGTCTGCACATTGGGCATATTGTGTAATTGGCACAATTGTTGCATTATTTGGTTAAAAACTGGAATCATGCAGTCCAGTAGGTGGCACTGTTGCTGAAGAAATACAACTGTAATGCTGAAAATGCGTAATTCTAACTTAATTGACCACATGCTCAATTGTTCTGTACACTCAGAGCCAGCAGATGTCGCTGTTTATCTGTCTACTTTTCTAGTCTGTTGAAATGAAGTTTTGAAGTTTTGTGCTGGTTTTTTTTATCTTCATAACTTCCATTCCTACTGAATCAAGAAGTTTCATACATGTATTTAAGCCCTTTGTGAATGATATTGAAATGTTATTACAAACAAAATGTATCAAAAAGGTAGAAAATAAACACTTTAAATAGTATTTTCTTCTATTAATGATTTAAACTGTGACCTGACAGGATGTCAGACAGTTTTTTAGTGACTCATGCTGATTAAAACCAATGATTTACTGCAGAGCAATGTCCTTCCCAATAGTTATCTGCTGGGTTTATGACTCAGCATCATTTAGGTTTAAGAAGCTTAGGAGTAAATATGAGCAACTTTATTCTATAAATCATCAAGGATGAGGATTGTGTGCTTTGTTTGGATAATCCGGCTACATTTAGTTTCTCTGGACTGCTCTTTTAGTATTCAGATTCCAATATAAATGGCATGTATTTCTGTCCATAGTTTACTCTATTTGGTAAAATAAAACCATGTCCTGAACAAAGATTGAACATTTAGTTTCCCCACTGATTTTCCTGCTCTTCAGTTTTATTTACAAGAACTGGACACTAAGGCACGGTTACATTTCCACATATTTGCATTTTATTGAGCAAAATTCACACGTTCCACCACACAACTGTACATTTAACCATAGTTAAAAAAAAAAACAGCTTATATCTCAGCAATTGCTGGTAGTATTGGAGCCTTAAATCTTCTGGACTGTCTGCATGTCATGCGACAGCCGGACGTCCAGACCTTCACCGTCTGTCTTTCTCTCTGTCTTTCTGTTCCTTCAGCCATCTGCTTTGCTTCGTCTGTCTTTGTTTCAGAGCCTGTCTCTCTCTCTTCAGTCTTCCTGCTGCTCAGGACTAGAACCCTCCTGGTCTGGAGGCCCTTGAGGCAAAGCTTGGCTCCATGTAGAACCTGAATTCTGTCTGAACTGGAAGGAGATTGTTGACACTCTTCCCCATTTGAAAATGGCTTCCTTGTTGTCATCTCTTCCTCCAGCCAACCTCCTCGCAGCAGTCGTGCGGCGGTGAGGAAAGAGTCCGTCTGTCCTGATGTTTCCGACACGAAACCCTGGCCGGGATGCTTGTTCTCCGTCTTACTGCTGCCCTCCATCCTGCTGCTGGAATACAGGAGATACGGAGGTACTGAGACACAGCAGTTCACATTATTGAAGCCTTAGGTGATACGAAACAGTTTCAGGTGAGATCAGTGAGCTCACTGACTCCACAAAGAACCCCAAAAATCTGAAATGATGGCAGGATAAAAACAGTCTACCATCTCAAATCATCAAACCTCAAGCAATTTCTGGCATGTTGCGCAGCTAATGCAGCTAAAATTAGCTTTAGCTGATGTCCCCAGGTCAAACCTGTGGAACTTTAACTGCAAACCAGTAAACAAGGACTGGGTGGATTACTGTGATGTCATGTCGCCAATTATGCCTCATTTCTATTTAACAATTAATAGTTTTAAATATTTCTTCCATGCAAAGTACTACTTCCTATTTAAGAATTTATGATTTTGGAGGTTTATTCTATGCAAAATACTACTGCATGTTTAACAGATTTTGTCTTTTAAGGTTTGTCCATCCAAAAAACTACTTCCTTTGCCCCAATTTATGGCGTTGAAGGTTTATTACATCCAAAACACTTATTATTTTACTTGGTTGGATTATTGAATCCATTTCAACCAAAACTCATTTGTGTTGGTGTTAGCTGGTTTTAACCAAGTCGCTAATGACAGACTCAGAGAGAGTCTTCTTCCTGAAGTGGGTGGAGACCGCAGCAGTTCAGCTGTATTTAAAGCTACAGATGCTGAAAAAAACATTTCAACCAGGAGTTATAAAGTCATGGAGAAAACAACTGTCTTTGCTGTGTTTTGAGCTGAAAAAATTAAAAGTAACACGTGAGACTTTAATTAATTTGCTAAAAAAGGTCAGTGGGACCTTTAAAGTTGCAGCTGCATGTAAGTTCATCAGTTCTCCAGCAAAGGAAGGCAGAGATCCTGTGTTAAAGACATGCAAGTCAGATGAGAACAAAGTGCAAATGAACCAACTAACCTTAATGAAGCGGTGGCTGCCGTAAAATCTGTCTCTAAGTCTGGAGACCTAGACAGCAGCAGTCCTGGCTGAGGAACTGCAGGATCTGTGAGCTGAAGGTGGATTCTTGAGGCTTCTGGCTGCAAATGTGTTGAAAGATAAAGAAAAGGATGAATAAAAGAATCACCAAGGAGATACAGAAGAACAGAAACGGACGTAGTCACACAATAGAGTACTTGTAGCCACTAAAAATTCCTTTTACAAATCAATTAACCACTTCTGAAGAATAACTAAAAGTAAAAGTTAGCTCTTTGTGTGAACTGATCAGAACGCTATCATAAATTTTCATCCAAATCCAGGGTTTCCAACAAAATCAAATGTTAAACAGAGTATAATAATGTATTACCATATACTATGCAATTATTACTATGTTTGTGACTGAATTTAGTAATAAGATGTCAAATTATGCACAAGATGCCGTAATGCAGACATAAACATGGAGTCTTTCAGAGATGCTTGCAGATGTAGATGGAAACAAAAGATTTTCCAGGCTTAAAGCTTCACGTCAAAAATATCCTGTGGAAAAAAATGGTGAAAATGTGGCAGGAAGAAAAAATATATTTAAAAATGGTGGATGTTGTAATCTTTCAAAATGCTATAAACGGTGACAATAAAAGCAAATATCTGCCTGTAATATATGTTTCAGTCAAACATTGAATTGCTGCGGATCCAGATTTTACAGCTGAAAGCTTTTAGAAGCTTCATCTCCTGGTTTTAGTTCTCCTTTAACCTCCTGTCAGATAAACTAAATTGAAAATAACAGACTCAGCCAACATCCCAGACAACATTAATGAAGCTCAGATCAGCGCTTCTTGGAAGTCAGAATATCGATAGATTGTCCACGTACATGGTGAAGCTTCAGGTAACAGCAGATTTCAGGGTTAGATCCTCTTTCAGTCTTTGCTCAGGACCGACTGCCTCCAGTTATTTACCCCCTCCAGTTATTTACCCCCTCGCTCGCTCTAATGCCCACCCTCTTCCCGCATCTTTAACCCTTTCTGTGTCTTCATATAAGTGAGCTGTAGCTACAAAGACTGAAAGGTGACTTAAAAACAAGAAAATGTGCAAAATATAACCAGCTATAAAAACTCCGCTGGATCAAAAGAAGTGACGGAGCTTTAACGCATGAGAAACTCTGGCATGAATCTGTAAATATATAGTTTATGTCCTGAACTGCAGCCTTCAGGATTTGATTTGATTTCAGCTCTGGTTCAAGTGAGCAGCTGTAGAACTTGTCTGAGTTGCTTAAATTAAAGCTGCACTTGTCCATATTTTTACAACATGAAAGGGTGTAAAATACTGTGAGTAACGTGATGGAAATGACAAACTAAACCCACAAGGAAATGATCCACTAAACTCAGAGTGTCTTTTAGCTCATTGTTTTGATCTTTACAGTTTGCAGCTTTAATATTTTCTCATCGTTCTTGTAATAAACCTCATGCTGCTGCAGCAAACAGGAGAAAAACTAAGTTAGTTAAGCATTCTGCAGACCTAGAACCAGATATTTCCCCAACTTTAAGTTCTTATTAAAAACATAAGCCTGTAGCAATTTCTAACACATGCTAACACCCTCAGAAGGTGATGATACAGAATGCCAGTGTTGGGCTTCAGGGTCTTCAGGCTGGTTCATGGTGTCATAGTGACAAGGAAATACTGTCCTATGTTATGTTCCACAACAGCTAACTTTAAGAAGAAGGAAGATTAAAAGTGAAGAAAGGTGGAACTGTCATTTGTAGGTGACAGAGTTGCTCAAGCATCAGGATTGAATTGACATTAATCTTCTAATCTGGACTCATTGGACTCGCTGGTTGAACTCGGTCACCTTCGCAGAGACTTTTAGGGGTTTCAGACTGAAGGTCCGGATTCTGTTGACGTGTTGGACTGTAACCTCGGTCTGCAGGCTGCTGCTCTGCTGGATGTTTGCTCTGAGTTCAGCAGGTTTATCTGCTTGGGACGAAGTAGGAGGACGGCTGGACATCAGTTAAAAGTATTGAAAACTGGGGATAGACCGCTTATTGCCCTGGGCCATTATTGTGGTCGATATTTGGCATTTTTCTGATTATCTGTCTTGATGTTGACCAATTATTGATAAACTAAATGCTCTATTTCAGTCTCCTCTCTGGTCTCAGAAATGTCTCTAAGCAGAGAAACTGGACAAGAAACACAAGTTGTAATTTGCTCCTCTCACAGAGGAATGTGATGTACTGGAGGAACATTTTGCTTTTTGTTGAGGAACACATTATAGAACGTTCTTCTGGAAGACGTTTCCATAACGAGAACAAAGATGTTCTCACTGCAAACCTTATAAAAACGCTTTCAAGATGTTATCGAGGCCTCAGATGACAGAACGTTCTTTAAAAGACGTCCCAGTACTTTGATATTTTAACAACTGGAACGTTCTGGCTGAAATGTTCTGCACGTCATAGAATCTGTAGAACATTTCCACAATGTTCTATGATAACAAAGGAAGGAAATTCTCCAACCAACATTCAAAAAATGTTCTCCAGACGTTAACGAGGCCTCAGATGACAGAACGTTTTTATTTTATCCTGAACGTTTTTAGAATGTTCCTCCAAAGTAATCTATTAAAGGTGGAACGTTTTACTTTTTTGTTGAGGGAACACCTTCTTCTATAAGGTAACGGGATGTTCTCAATGCAGCATTCAAAAAACATTTTCCAGATGTTTTCAAGGTCTCAGAAGACAATGTTTTTCATACAAAACATTCTTTAATATTCATGTAATGTGATATATCAAAGGTGGAATGTTTTGCTTTTTGTTGAAGGAACATATTATAGAACGTTCTTCTAGATTTTTTCACAAAGAGAACAGAGTAAAGTTCCTGAATGTTCTGAGGATGTTTTTGGGATGTTTTCACATTTTTGTTTTTCTATTTTTTTTAACAGAACATTTTATAATGTTCCTGTAATATGACATAATTTATTCCGATGCTATTCCAGTTAATTGAACTCAAAATTGACATTTTAGGTTCAACTAATGAACTTGTTGACATTCATTAAATTGCAAACGATGCAGAGAAAAGCTGATCTGACTAAATTTCTTCACAGTATTCTTTCAAAGTCCACAGTCACGAGCACGAGACCGTTGCAAGCGCTCCTAGATATTTCAAATATTTAAGGATTTCGTTAAATCACATGACGGTTGGCCTCCTAAAGCTGCCGTTCACATGTTCACTGAGAGTTCTGCCTCCAATTACAGAATGCTGTGGAACAAAGTTCACGTTCAGGGAGCTGATGCCGGATCGCAGTGTGCCGGCTCTCAGTAGGCCAGAGTTAAAAAGCTCCAAAACATCGACTCAGACAGCAGGAACGGTGAAAGTAAACAACTGAACTGGTGTCTGAGTTCATGTGGATCAGTTCTACAGATGTACAGCAAGTTTTTAATTTAAATACTCAGCTGTTGTGTATGGAGTCACATGAGTGACAGGAGTAATAAAAGATAAATCTGTTAAAAATAAGGAAATAAATATGTAAATATAAAGAGGAATAAATACAAGAATAAATAAAAAATAAATCTGTTAAAAATAAGGGATTAAATGTGTAAGTATAAAGAGGAATAAATACAAGAATAAATAAAAGATAAATCTCTTAAAAATAAGGGATTAAATGTGTAAATATGAAGAGGAATAAATACAAGAATAAATAAAAATAAATCTCTTAAAAATAAGGGATTAAATGTGGAAATATAAAGAGGAATAAATCCAAGAATGAATAGAAAATCTCTTAAAAATAAGGGATTAAATATGGAAATATAAAGAGGAATAAGTAAAAGCTAAATTCATCAATTAAAAAGTATGGAAATATAAAGGTCAATTTTATCTTTGCTTTTCCCTTTTCCCTTGTCCAGGTGAGTAGTCAATACCTGGAAAAAAAAAACAAAAATGGAAAAAACAAAATTAACCTTTATATTTCAATATTTTTAAATTAGTTTTTTAAATTTATTCCTCCTATATTTAAACATTCATTTCCTTATTTTTAACAGATTGTTTTATTCCTCTTTACATTTATTTTCCTTATTTTTTAACAGATTTATTTTTTTAAATTTATTCTTTTATTTATTCCTCTTGATATTTACACATTTATTTCCTTATTTTTAACATTTATTTTTAAATGTATGGTTTCATTTATTCCTCTTTATATTTAAATATTTATTTCCTTATTTTTTTAACAGATTTATCTTTTAAAATTTATTCTTTTATTGATTCCTCTTGATATTTACACATTTATTAACTTATTTGCTGAGCCGAGAGGAATAAAGCAGTCAAATATCAAAATTCAAGGACAAACTAAACTAAAATAGCACAAGTCCATCCTTGGAAAATCCTATAAACATTATTTTTGTCACATCACACATTTTATCACATCCAGACCAGAGTTTACCTCCACGTGACTTCCAAAAGGTGAAACCGAAGCTGCAGCCAGGTACATTTTAAACCTGTTCAGATAAATGTTCAGATTTTTTGCTGTGTTTTCATACACTTTTGCTTTGCTGTTTCTTGGGAAGTTGAAGTGAACTTCTCACTGCCAGGATTGATTTTTCAGCACATTTGAAACAAGTATTAGTTTTATTTAGTGGTGGGACACGATCAAAAAATTGATCTAATTAATTATAGGCTTTGTAATTAATTAATCACAATTAATTGCAGTTTTGTCAAATAGCAATATTTGACACAATAAGTGAAGTTTTTCAATTCAAATAAAATTGTGGTTGACAGTTGAATCAATGAATAGACATATACGTGTTTATAATTTAAAATTTATTTAAAAAAGGAAAATGGGACATAGAAAAAAGTGATTTTGATAACTTAAACTTAATTTAGTTGTTTTTTCCACTGTATGGTACATAAAATCAGCATAAGTAGTTCAAGGAGCTTCAGAAAGTTGAAAATCCAGAGATTCATTCTGTTTTCATCTTTTCTGGGTCTGATAAATGGTGGAATTTTGATGGTTCTTTTTATAGGAATATCAAGTTTTATTTATGTAATTTTTTATAAACAAAAAGTTTATAATTAAGTTATTAAAAGAGATATTTTTGTTGTTTAGGTTATTCCTCCTCCAAGGAGGCAGAGCCTCGATGGAGTAAAAACTTAAACCACAAAAATGTTTCATTTCTATTTATCTGCATTTTTCATCTGTCTGCTACATTCACAGATTACTGCAAATCTAAGTGCAATTATAGCGATTTTATTCAACATTTTAAGACTTTCTGTAAACTCAAGCACTGTCTAGAAAAGTGGTCTATTATGGGATGGCTACACCGTTAGCCGTTAGCATGACTCGTAGCTAACGTTAGCTCTGGTGCTAACAGCAACATGTTTTACATTGAGGTGATACCGTCGGCTTGAAGTGCTGCAGTGATCAGAAAACTCTTTGTTGTACAATTTGCACACAACCAGGCTTTTATCCAAGCTGCTGTCGGGAAGATTTTTAAAAGGAAAATTTCTGTCCAACAAACTCAATCTGGTCTTCCTTCACTGTTCACCAGTGCCTGACTTCACTCAGTGCTTCCTGTGCTTCTTCTTCATGGCTACAAACAGACTTTAGGTTTATTACCGCCACCTACTGGGCTGGAGTGTTCATCAGAGTTACTGGTGTGGTAGAAATGAGGGAACTGAGGAGGGTGCAATTAATTGGGCTATTATTTTTAAGGCGTTATTTTCGCTGTAATTAATTAATCGAAATTAACGCGTGAAAGTCCCAGCCCTAGTTTTAGTAGAACACAAAGAACTAAACGGTCCAAAGGTTTCAGAATCAATATTGATCATTAATCTGGTGCAATACTGCTTTAGTACTTTATAGTAATAATTTAATCTATCTATCTATAGTCTAACTATCTATAGTCTATCTATAATCTATCTCTCTGTCTATCTATATCTATCTATCTATCTATCTATCTATCTATCTATCTATCTATCTATCTATCTATCTATAATCTATCTATCTATCTATCTATCTATCTATCTATCTATCTATCTATCTATCTATCTATCTATCTATCTATCTATCTATCTATCTATCTATCTATCTATCTGTATTCTATCTATCCGTCTATCTATAGTCTATCTGTCTATCTATCTATAGTCTATCTCTCTTTCTATCTTTTGTTTATCTATCTATCTATCTATCTATCTATCTATCTATCTATCTATCTATCTATCTATCTATCTATCTATCTATCTATCTATCTATCTATCTATCTATCTATCTATCTATCTATCTATCGTCTATGTTTTAACTTATTCTCTGTCAGATCATGTTATTCTGTGATTTGTTTGAAACTTTATGATCATAAACTATAGATATTGAAGAAATGTTTTTGTGAAAGTTTACTTTCTACGCTTTCTGAGGTAATTTTTAAAAAATGAAGAGTGCCTGTCAACTGAGTAACTTTCGCTAATATAGAGCAACTAATATAGAGCAACTTTAACTCGTACTCTACCGTTCAAAAGTTTAGGGTCACTTAGAAATGTCCTTATTTCTGAAAGAAAAGCAGTTTTTTTCATTGAAGATTACATGAAATGAATGATAAATCCAGTGTAGACATTGTTAATGTGGTAAATGACCATTCTAGCTGGAAATGGCAGATTTTTAATGGAATATCTCCATAGGGGTACAGAGGAACATTTCCATCAACCATCACTCCTGTGTTCTAATGCTACATTGTGTTAGCTAATGGTGTTGAAAGGCTCACTGATGATTAGAAAACCCTTGTGCAGTTATGTTAGCACATGAATAAAAGTGGGAGTTTTACTGGAGAACAGGAAACTGTCTGGGTGACCCCAAATTTTTGAACGGTAGTGTACATTCTACAAAATTTGTAAAAAACTGTGTGAAAAATCCCCATTGAAATGAATGGAAGGTGAGCCGGACAGCGGTAGCTCTGGCACATTTTACAGTCGAAACTGCATTTAACATTTAAACGGGGCACAAATCTTTTAACATTATTCACTAAACTCATATTTTGATGTCTTTAATGTTTTTTTTCTGCAGTAGAAATATTAGTTACTATTAGTTAGAAATCCAGAATTTTCCTTTCCTTTAAAATTAAGCGTAATTATTTGTGGTGGGATGCAATTTTAAAAAATTAATCTAATAAATTAGAGGCTTTGTAATTAATCACATTTTTGTCAGATAACAATATCTGACACTGTAAGCAAAGTTTTTCAGTTCAAATAAACTTTGTTTGATGACTGAATCGATGAACAAACAGGAAGTCCCCGGTTTACGGCGTTTCATCGTTACGTCAGAACTGGTTCATGGAACTAGTTGGTGAGTGGAGTGGATGAATACGTCGTCACGTTGCGCTATAAGACGGCTTTGTATCCATTTCCGCTGGCATTTTCCTACCGAGTTGTGTTCCAGTGTGAAATAATGACTGTTTTCTTTACTTACTTACTTACTTAGTTGTACTAATATGTAAACTGATTGATGTCGTGATGCACGGAACGGCTTTGTTTACATTTTCACCGGAGTTCTGGTGAAAATCGTCTTATGTAGGAGCAGCACTCCGATGTACGTCGAGGACCTCCTGTATACGTAAACTTAAACCACGTTTGTTTCATTTCTATTCATCTGCATTTTTTTATCTGTCTGCTACATTCACAGATTACTGCAAACTCAAAGTCACATTATAGCGATTAGAGTCAACATTTATAGACTTAAACTCAAGCCCTTTCAGTGTCTTCTAATGGGATGGCTCCACCGTTAGCCGGTACCAGGACTGTGGTAGCTAACGTTAGCACTAATGCTAAGAGAAACATGTTTTCCATTGAGGTGATCAATTCAATTCAATTTTACTTATATAGCGCCAATTACAGTCAAATTGTCTCAAGACGCTTTACAGAACCCATATGCCTGAACCCCAGAGCAGCCCTAAGGTGACACTGGCAGGAAAACACCCTTTTAACAGGGAAAAAAACCTTGAGCAGAACCCGGCTTTTTATGATCAGAAAACTCTTTGTTGCACACCACAAAAAGATTCAAAACCTCCATGAAAAAATGCAAAATGAGCAAGAAATGATGCCAAATAACCACAAAAAGGATCCAAATTATCCCAAAAGCATGCAAAAGATGTCATGGACAGCGTGTGACCTGCACCATTCCTGGTTGGCTCATCGGCTTTTGCTCCTCTCTCTCTGCCTGGCTGGTGATCAGCGCAGAGGGAGAGCAGCTGTGGCAACCCACACCTGTGGCTGATCACAATAACCTTGGGCTTAAAAGGAAGTGCCACGCATCATGCACTGTGGGATTATACTGGTTGTGCAGTGGGAGTACTGTAGGTTCTGAGAAGACCTCCAGACAGAGGTCCTGGACCCCTGCCTAAGTCCGGAATCAGCTCTGGCCTCCAGACAGAGGTCATGCCTCCCCCTCTTTGCTCTTGTGAGTTTCTGGCCCTAGTGACTAATTACTGATTTGTCAATCAGATTAAAAGAGATCTGATTATACCTGCCTGTCTCCTGCTCTGTGTACTTCTCAATTTGGGTTCCAAAATTGCCACTTCCCGTGACAAAAGATGCCATAAAAAGACAGAAAATGACACCAAAAAGAATCAAAAGCACCACAAAAATGTAAAATCACCACAAAAAGATGCAATGTTTTACACTGAGGTGATCAGAAGACAACCAGGCTTTTATCCAAGCTGCCATCAGGAGGATTTTTATCAGAAAACTCTCTGCCCAACGAGCTCATTGCTTCTCGTCTTCCTTCAAACTTTCTGACGTCACTCAGTGGATCTTCTTCACGGCTGGTAAACAGACTTTTGGTTCATTAGCGCCACCTACTGGGCTGGAGTGTTCATCAGTGTTACCAGTGGGACAGAAATTAGAGAACTGAGAAAGGTGTGATTAAATGCGTTATTTTTTTAAACATGTTATTTTTTCTGTAATTAATTAATCTAAATTAACACGTCAAAGTTCCTGCCCTAGTAATTATATAACTTGTAGCCTATGTTTTGTTATAAAAAGGACATATCAGCTGGCTGAAGTTGCACTGGAACACTCAAAACTTCTTCATTATATTTTCTTTATCATTCTATTCATATTTTTTGGTGTCTGAAAAATGCAGATGTTTTTGGTGTTTCATTGCTTTTTTTAAAACCCAGTTTTCTTAAATACAGTGTTGGGGTCAGGTGTTTCCAGAGAACTGCTGCTGTCTTTGATGAGGTTAATGTTAATCACTGAGGCATTCGGGATCAGCAGGAATTATTTAGGGTTGGGCGGCTCTGCACCGACTTTCTGTTTTTTTAGCACTGATGTCAATCAAAGCTCTTTCTGTTGGGCACTTAAAATCTGAAAGGTGACGAGACGTGAAGTTCACCATCTATCGCTGATTTCATGAGAATCTGTCTTCATTTGATTAGAATAATAATAAAAATAATAAAATGCATTATTATTATTATTATTATTATTATTATTATTATTATTATTATTATTATTATTATTATTATTATTATTATTATTATTATTTTTATATATTTATTTTATTTTTGGAACCGTTTCTCCTTGCTGTGCTTTTATCCGGACTTTGTCACAGTAAATCTTTAGGTTTTTGTGTGGTTTTTAGCTGCTGTTGTGTCTCATTAATGGGAACTGTGATGTGATGGGAGAGGTTTGTTTATTCGGCATTCCTGCTCAGATTTTTTTTAGGGGATCTAAGAGGTTATTCAGGGAAGCAGGTCAGATTTCACAGAACAAACCTCTGCCTTTATTCCTGACAGAGAAGAAGACATGCAGCTCGGATACAGAAGTGAATTATAATTACGTCATTCTATCTGAATTCATCAGCAGCTGCCAGCTCGATCATCTCTAATTTGCTTGACATTTTTTGTAATAAACATTGGATATTTCAAATGATTTTTAGAATGATATATTAAATAATTTCCCAGTGATTTTTGTTTTTAAAAAAAGTCCGTTGGCCCACTTTTAGCATGTTTTTATGTGATGCTCAGAATGAATGACAATAACGCTACGTGCCTGCATTCAAAAAGGTTTTTCTTTTCATTTCCCTCATAAAACTGTAATTATTATTCTGTCTGTGTGTATGGTCTGACTTCTCTCTGCTTTATTTCAGTTTATTAACCCTCTACCTTTTTAAGTAGGATGGCACCATGGACTTCAAGGCTGTGTGCATGCACTAATGGTGTCCTTTCCCTATTGCTCTTGGGGTCGCTCTCTGGCTCTGCGGGGCCGGCGTGGCTCGGGCCCCTCTGCCTGGGGGTGGGTGTCCCCGGTGTCTCTCCCTTAGAGCCCTGGGTCTGCTGGGTCTGTGCGCTCTCCTGGGGCCTTGGGGGTGGCGGCGGCTGGTCTCTTCTGGGGCGCCCTGGCTGGCCCTGGGGTTTGGGGTGGGTCGGCCCTCCGGTCGCTCCCCTGTCCCTTCCTGCTCTGCTTCCCTCCTCCTCCCTCCTCTCCTACCCGGCCGCTCATCCTCGTCCCTCTCCCTCCCCTGGGGGGGCTGGGGGCCCTCCGCTGCCTGGGGGTCTGGCATGGGGGCCGGGTGGTCTCTCTGGGGGGGTGGCTCTGGCTCATCCGGGCACAGGCCTTGGTACTTGCCTGTGTGCCGCCACTGGAGATTAGTTTCTGCTGGCTGGGGGCTTCTGTCCGGGCCTGGTGCTGTCCTGGGGAGTAGTGGGGTGGGTGGGGTCTCGGTGGTGCTGCGGGGTGGGCGCCCTGCATCCTGGACGTGCCGGTTCCGGGGTGGGCGTGGGGGCTCGTGGCCCTCGCTCCCTGGTGGTGCGGCCTGGTCCTCTCTCCGGGGCGGGGTGCTGCATGCGGCTGGCCCGTGGTGGGGCTACGGCGTCTGCCGGGGCGCTGGTCTAGCGCTCCGACTTCTGGGGGTTTTGGTGCTGGCTGGGCCGGTCGGGTTCGGGTGGGCCCACCTCGGCCTCTTGCCTCTGGGCTCTGGGGGCCCTCTGCACCAGTACCAGTGGTCTTACTACCTGTCTCCCCCGCTGCTCTGTCCTCATGGGCCGGATCCACACCAGACTGCCTCTTACTGTGCACTTCACATACTTCACACGTCACTGTATATAGCTACTCTTAGGCACATATAGGGACACGACAGTTAGGGCCCTGAGAGCAGGTGGGGGCAGGAACGATGGGCTCTGTGGTGGGGCGGATGGCAGGGCTCTACGGCCTTGTCTCTTCCCCATCACCCTCTTGCTTGCCTCCCCTGCTCTCTAATTTCTTTTTAATGCACCACACACACTCACAGCTTGGGGGTAGGTCTGGGACAGCTCGGGGAACTTGGGTCAGGGTAGGCTGCAGAGTAGCCATCCTCTGTGGTCCTCTGGCCCGCCCCCTGGACGCCTCACCCAGCCTCTCCACTTTTAATGCACCACATGACACTCAGGGTTACACTATCACAGTGCAGGGATAATGTCTCCAGTCTGGGATCGGGAGACATGTTAATAGGGAGTAATGGGGGGGATTTCACCAATATGGCCTCGCTGGTGGGACCCGGCCCCCTTATGGCTATGGGGTGGCGGGGGTGGACCATCATCCGTGTTGCTGTGGCTGGGGGGTCCCCAGGACCTGGGGGCTGTGGTCGGGGGGGGTTCTCCTGCGTGCCCGACGGGTCCAGGCTGGTGCGATGGCTCTTGGTGGGCTGCGGGGGCTGGATTGGCCGTCCTGGTGGGCGCTGTAGCTGTACTGCGGGCTGGTGGCATGTGGTGGCTCTGTCCTGGTGGGTTGTCAGGGCGCATTGCGGGGTGTGGGGGCCCTGGGTGTACTGCGCTCACCTGGGGCCTGGTGCGGGGGGTATGCGGGGTGCCTCCCTGTTGGCGTCGCCGGGCCCCACCACACTGTCCATTTTTACCCTCTGGACTCACATCGGGTCCCGGCTCCGATTTCCTCTGGCCGGCTCCCGGTGGCGGCCTGCCTTGTGATGGGCTGGTTGCCGCCCCTTCGGTGGGCCGCTCGGCCCCTGTGTCTGGCTTCCTGGCTGTGTGGGGCCGTTGGCCCCCTCGGGGGAGGGGGGGGGGGTGGGGTTGGGCGGGTTGGGTAATGGGATGGGTGGTCTGGTGGGGGCTGGGATGGGCGGGGTTGGGGTTTGGGTGGCGGGTGGGTCCTCGTGCCCCGGGCCGCCTGGGTAGGTCTAGGCGCGCTGGGGGTGTCAGTAGCTGCTCCCTCTTGTTCTCCGGGTCCGCGTCGTTCACGGTGGCCCCGGAGGCTCTCTGGGGGCGCCACCCTGTGGCTCCTACGGCCCGGGGGGAGGGGTGCCCTGTTGGCTTGGCCCTGCCTTGCCATGATTGCTGTTCTGGGCTTCCGGGTCCTTCACACTTGCATGTTTGATCAGGTCTCGCAAGCTACTGCCGAGTCCCATTTCAGTGAATGATGGGACCTGCCAGAATGTGCTGAGAATCTCTCCAGAGTCTCTACCCTAAACCCATTCTCTCTTGCACTAGTATCCTCTTCTGGCCTGTTCTATTCTATTCTACACTATCAAGACATCCACAGTTATGGTGCTCAGTACCGTTTGTTTAATTATTTATTTATTGTATCTCTTTTTCTTTTGTGCTGGTTTGGATTTCTTTTCTTTTTTCAAATTTTTTTTAATTTTTTAAATTTTTTTTAATTGATTGACAGTTAGTAGTTGGGAATAACACACCACCTTACTATCTTTAATTGCAATAGCACCGCCTGTTAATTTCTATCCCTGTTCATCCTGTTCGTCCTGTTCGTCCTGTCCAGTCTTTGTTTCCCCCACACACCACTGAGGTGTAGCACTGCCCTCCCTGGCTTATAATAGGGAATTCTAATAAAGAATGTCTGCTTAGCTTTCAGGGAGGGCTGGTGATGGTCACACACATGCACTAAATATTAAAATATTTGGCTGCAAGACTAAAATATGCATCGATCTCATACAATGTTGACTCCCCTTTTGTGGAGTTAAACAATGAGAACAAATGCAGACAAAAAAAAGAAAAAAAAAAGGTTTTTCTTTCATATATTTGAAGAACTATTTTAGAGTCTAATTGTTCTGCTTAAATCAGACTATCTACAAATAGTTTTGTTTTTGTCGTACAACTTGCTGTACCTGCTTAATCAGTTATAAAAGGTCAACGAAAATAACTTTCTTTTGACTTTAATAATCGAGTATTTTACATTAAAAAGTATTCTACATGTTTTATTTTGTGTTATAACATGCAGCTACATATGACTCAGAAAATATCACTAGACTCTTTTTATCACATTTTTTGTGCTCAAAGATGTAACTTTTCATGACAATTTTTCTCATATTTTAGCTCACCCATCCTTTTAACCCTTTTGTTTGGCCTACTTGTCCCTTATTGTTGATTCTGAATCAATGACATGATGAGAAATAAGAGTAAGTTTCAGGCTTTTATCTTTAATAGTTCCTGAGAAATCTGAAAGTGTGAAATAACCTGCTGAAAGTGGGTTGATAGGCAACCTTTAAATCATTTTATCAGGGAAAGTATTTAACAAATCAAACTATGAATTCACTGCTGTCTGTATAAAAATCCATTTTCATGCGAGAAGCATTTCAGGTAAACCAGAGATGAAATTGTTCTAAAAATGTGATGATTTGAGGTGAAATAAGCTGTAATATTATCTGGTTATTATTAATACTTGCAGTCCATTTGTGACCTTAATCACCTATGAATCTGTAATTTTTATGTGTTTGATTAAACTATAAAAACAAACAAAAATCCTGTTCAAAAATGTTAAAAAATCTGCCAGCAACTGTCCCAGAAAAAATACATTAAAAATTGTGGAATATTGTGACATTCAAAGACTGTGAAACGAAGAAAGGTGAAAAAAAAATACTGAAAATATTTTTAAAATGTTATATTTAGCTGATTGAAATACAAATACAGCAAATTAGTGTATTTTTACTGTAACACGTTGAAAAATGAATTACTTGTTCAAAAAAATACAGATTTTTGATATATACATTATTTACGTCCTCTTTTTTCCACAGTGAATGTGTACATTAATCCTTTTTTTGTGTGAATTTACCAGATATTATCTGTAATGTAACCAAACTCTAAAAATCTGTAAAGTAACAGTTGATCTTTTTTGCTAGCATTTTTCCATTTGTTAATAGACATTGTCGTTCTTTAAAATAACATTAAATATCTGTAAAGTAATTTTTGCTGATTCAAATACATCGAAATTTGTTATGATCCTGCTCCAGCCCCTGCCCTTCTTTCCATTCTTCCTCTTTTTCCTTGTTTCTCCCTTGGGTCCTGATCTGTTTCTGTTTTGACCTGTCTCTCTTTGGCTGCCTCTGCCTGTCTGTCTTTTATCTCTACCTCCTGTCTCTCTCTCTCTCCCTGTCTCTCCCTCCTGCTCTCCCTGCTTCACCTGCCTGCATTCTGCTACCTGCTGATTACTGCAATGAGTGTCAGCTGCAGTAATCAGTTCACTCAGGACACCTGTTTACAATCACCTCTTGCAGTATAAAGCTCAGTCCATTCAGTTACTCCTTGCTGGATCATAAAGACTCATTTCCACTCTTGGACTCAGTTTTTCCCCCTGGATTCCCCCCCCCCCCCCCCCCCCCCCCCCCCCCCCGGACTCTGTTCTTCTCAGGATTTCCACCTGCCCTGTTTCTAGTCTCCAGCCTGCCATATCCCCACCTGGATTCTTGTCACCTCATTCCTGGATAACTGCCGGTTCCCTCTGTCTGCAGCCCTCTGTCTGTCCGTCTTGTTTCCCCACCAACTTCCAGATTCCCTGTGTCTGCCTACCTTGCCCCATTAGTCCTGTCCTACACTTGTTTTGTAAGTACTTTGTTTTGTTGCATAGTTTAGTTTATCCCAGTTTGGTTTTTGTAGTTTAGCAGTGGGTTTTTGTAGGTTTCGTAATGTAGTTTAAGAATTAGATTTGGTTTAGTTTATCTCCTAGTTGTTTTCTCTTTCCTGTATTGGTTCAGTTTTTTGTTTGGGCTAAATAAAGACCTGTTTCTGTTGCCACCGGTCTGCTATATCTGTGCCTGCAGCTGGGTTCTCTAACCACCCCCGTAACAGAAATTAAAGATTAAAAAAAGATAAATTTACAGTCATACCTTGTAAAAGAATGAATTTGTAAAAATACACATTTATTGTTTTGGACATTGTCAAAAATGCATTTATTTTTATTATTTGTTTATTTACAGCCAGTTTTTAATGGTAAACGTGTACTTTAATTTTTATTGTAATTTTACTAGTTGTTGTCACTAATTTAACAAACTGTAGAAAAGCTGTAAAAATTGTTTAAAAATTTTAATTTCCAAAAACATTTTGTACCCCAGATTTTCAAAAGTGTTTTTTTTATTTTATTTATTTTTAAAGATTATTTTTTATATTATAATTAACTGCATTTTTTCCACTTTTTGCTTCTGTAATCTTGTAAGGATTTTTGTTTATTGTTATTATGACTGTTGTTGTCATTGTTATGTTTTATTTGTTTATTTAAATGTAAAGTCAAAGTGAAGTTCAGGGTTAGATTGAACTAAGTTAGTGAACTAACTTAGTTCAGGACGCTGACATTTGTACATTTGTGTTTCAGTCAGAGAATGTTGCATAAAAGTTTTCCACGCTGACGTCTCGGGGAGCCGCGCCCGGAGTTTGATCTTCCTCTTTACAATAAATAATAGCGTTGTTTTAAAAAAAGATGCAGGAGGAACCGGTGCATCTGGTTTTGTTCTCTCAGGCGATCGGTTTCCTGCAGGTATTTCTGAGAAGTGACGGCTTCTCAGCGCAGACTTCAACTGTGACAGGACGAAAAAACTCAGAGCTCTCTCAGAACACCAAAGGTAAAACCTAAACTTATTTGTTTGTTTTTGTCCCCCAAACGGTCAGTCTAAAAAAAGGACATTTCTAAAATATTTTTAGTGATTGATTATCATACAAGATTAATCGACTTTTATTATTTAAAAGGTAGAAAACAAAAGTACATCAATTAACAACTTTAAACTGTAATTTGTGAAACTTTATGCACCTTAAAGCATTTTTATTCAGTGCATTTTATCCTCATTTTAATTTTTTGTGCACAGAACTTTTAATATCTCATTAAATATATCTTGTAGATGCACAGGAGATACTGGAATGTGAGCAAACAAACACGTTTCATGCTGAGGACATTTATTAACGTGTTTTCTGTTCATGTCTCCTGTGTGTGAACTCTTCCATATCTGATTACAGTGTTTTTCTCTCATCTGTATGGTAATTACTCTAAAACATAGAACAAGTTTGTTGAAGAAAACTGCTTTTTCTGTGCTTGAAAGTACAAATATAACACTTAAGTTGTCTGGTTTAATTCTGGTATCTTGAATATAAAAACTACAATGTTTAGTAAAAATGACTTAGTTTTGGAGAGTTTATAGCGCCACGATGAAGCAAATAGTCTCAGCTGCACTTTTTTTTTTTTCAATTCAGTTTTATTTATATAGCGCCAATTACAGTCAGATTGTCTCGAGACGCTTTACAGAACCCATATGCCTGAACCCCCAGAGCAGCCCTAAGGAGACAGTGGCAGGGAAACACTCTTTTAACAGGGAAAAAACCTCGAGCAGAACCCGACTTTTTATGTGGGGGACCCATCTGCTGCTGGCCGGGTGGGTACAGTGGGTACAGAAAGTATTCAGACCCCTTTAAATTTTTCACTCTTTGTTTCATTGCAGCCATTTACTAAAATCAAAAAAGTTCATTTTATTTCTCATTAATGTACACTCAGCACCCTATCTTGACAGAAAAAAACAGAAATGTAGAAATTTTTGCAAATTTATTAAAGAAAAACTGAAATATCACACGGTCATAAGTATTCAGACCCTTTGCTCAGTATTGAGTAGAAGCACCCTTTTGAGCTAGTACAGCCATGAGTCTTCTTGGGAATGATGCAACAAGTTTTTCACACCTGGATTTGGGGATCCTCTGCCATTCTTCCTTGCAGATCCTCTCCAGTTCTGTTAGGTTGGATGGTGAACGTTGGTGGACAGCCATTTTCAGATCTCTCCAGAGATGCTCAATTGGGTTTAGGTCAGGGCTCTGGCTGGGCCAGTCAAGAATGGTCACAGAGTTGTTCCGAAGCCACTCCTTTGTTATTTTAGCTGTGTGCTTAGGGTCATTGTCTTGTTGGAAGGTGAACCTTCGGCCCAGTCTGAGGTCCAGAGCACTCTGGAAGAGGTTTTCTTCCAGGATATCTCTGTACTTGACTGCATTCATCTTTCCTTCAATTGCAACCAGTCGTTCTGTCCCTGCAGCTGAAAAACACCCCCATAGCATGATGCTGCCACCACCATGTTTCACTGTTGGGATGGTATTGGGCAGGTGATGAGCAGTGCCTGGTTTTCTCCACACATACCGCTTAGAATTAACGCCAGAAAGTTCAATCTTGGTCTCATCAGACCAGAGAATCTTATTTCTCATAGTCTGGGAGTCCTTCATGTGTTTTTTGGCAAACTCTATGCGGGCTTTCATATGTCTTGCACTGAGGAGAGGCTTCCGTCGGGCCACTCTGCCATAAAGGCCTGACTGGTGGAGGGCTGCAGTGATAGTTGACTTTGTGGAACTTTCTCCCATCTCCCTGCTGCATCTCTGGAGCTCAGCCACGGTGATCTTTGGGTTCTTCTTTACCTCTCTCACCAAGGCTCTTCTCCAACGATTGCTCAGTTTGGCTGGACGGCCAGGTCTAGGAAGAGTTCTGCTCGTCCCAAACTTCTTCCATTTAAGGATTATGGAGGCCACTGTGCTCTTAGGAACCTTGAGTGCTGCAGAAATTCTTTTGTAACCTTGGCCAGATCTGTGCCTTGCTACAATTCTGTCTCTGAGCTCCTTGGGCAGTTCCTTCGACCTCATGATTCTCATTTGCTCTGACATGCACTGTGAGCTGTAAGGTCTTATATAGACAGGTGTGTGCCTTTCCTAATCAAGTCCAATCAGTTTAATTAAACACAGCTGGACTCCAATGAAGAAGTAGAACCATCTCAAGGAGGATCAGAAGAAATGGACCGCAGGTGAGTTAAATATGAGTGTCACAGTAAAGGGTCTGAATACTTATGACTGTGTGATATTTTTGTTTTTCTTTTTTAATAAATTTGCAAAAATTTCTACATTTCTGTTTTTTTCTGTCAAGATAGGGTGCTGAGTGTACATTAATGAGAAATAAAATGAACTTTTTTGATTTTAGCAAATGGCTGCAATGAAACAAAGAGTGAAAAATTTAAAGGGGTCTGAATACTTTCCATACCCACTGTATATCACCTATAACATGAAGTCTCTGTCCTCCTTTAGGCTCCATCATGTCATCTAAACTGGTCATCAGGCAGCCTCAGCCGGTCATGGATTCCCGAGAGTCCGATCAGTGGGGATCTGGGATCTGTGACTGCTGTGACAATGTTCCCGAGTGTAAGTCACCTGTAGTTGTCCTCACACAGGTTTACCACAGTAGAAAGTCTTATAAAACAGAGAGACCTCAAAAATGTAGTTATTTTGTTAGTTATAATGCAGAAAATCATACACACCCTGCAGTTCAGCCAAAAAGTCCCTGAATTTTAGTCACATGACTCGTTGGTCGCAGCCGATTCAGTTGTTTTTGACAGAACCTGGTGAGAGGAGATGATGTGTTTTTGGTGAGTTTTGAATAAAGTAATGTCGATAATGTAGATGAAACCACAGCTGTTGTACCAAAGTGTGTTCCAGTAAAAAAAGATTATGATTGGTGTTAGAATATATCTCAACAACTCTGGCATTAAAACCCTACAGTTTTATTTAAGGTGTGACTATACCTGAGCAATTATTATATCATATTACCCGAGTATAATACACATAAGGCTGACAATCTACAGTTTTATTAATTTATATATAGTTTTATTAAATAATAAAGAATAACCTTAACTAATGTGATAAAGCAGCTAAGACCTACATTATGACAAATTACGGAACTTATTATAACATAAATAAACCATGGCACCTTAAAGGAGAGTAGTTCAAGGGCTGCTGGACAAATAAATCCGATGACTCTGTTTTACAGTTTTGGCTCTGATAAATCCTGTCATTTTGGTGGCATAGCGTAGCATAGCATGGTAAGTGTTGATAGTAAAGTATCGTCCATTATAGTACATTAGAATATGATTAAATAGCATAACCCTAATCTAACCATAATATAGTAAAGTGTATTAGTACAGTATAGTTTAGTACATTATAATACGGTGTTGTGTAATGTAGTGCAATGTACTATACTATGGTACTACATTACATTAGAACAATACAGTATATGGTATAGTGTAGTACACTACAGTGTAGTATAGCATAGTATAGTGTAGTTCAATACATCGTAGTACAGTACTATGCCATACACTATAGAACAGTATATTATAATGTAGAACATTAGTACTGCATATGATAGTATATTATAGTACATTATATACTATAGTATAGCATGAAATATTAAAGATTTTTTACTTGAATCTGGAATCCTGCATCTAATGAAGAAAATCTACACTAATATGGATTATAAAGGTGAAGAAGTCACAGCAGAAAACTGTTTGAACGGTGCTGAGGGAAGAAAAGATCATTCACTGACTTCCTCATATCTCCATTTGTATCTTCATTTGTGGTTCCAGTGTACTTCTGTGTGTTTTTTCCCTGCCTCAGGCTGTTTTGCTTTCTGGTGCTACCCATGTTTCGCCTGTAAAACCTCCAGAGACTACGGCCAGTGTCTCTGCCTCCCCCTGCTGGACATCGGCTTCATCCCACCCATCACCATGTCCATGAGGGTCTCCATGCGAGAGCGATACGGCATCAAAGTAAGCTTTAGTGCTGACACTGTTTCATTCTATGGCCAGATTTAATCAGTTTATTCACTCAGCAGGCAGCGGCTTAGTGACTTGCAACTCAGTGACTGACAGTTGGTGGAAACCACAATGCAAATAAAGGTGGACAAAGTTTGGACTAATACTCATCAGGTGGACTGTACTGTACTATACTATCCTGCACTGCACTGCACTCTACACTAAACTGTACTATACTAGACTAAACTGTACTACACTAGACTAAACTGTACTGCACTACACTAGACTAAACTGTACTACACTAGACTAAACTGTACTACACTATACTAGACCAAACTGTACTACACTATACTAGACCAAACTGTACTGCACTATACTAGACTAAACTGCACTATACTACACTAGACTAAACTGCACTACACTACACTAAACTGTACTACACTAAACTGTACTATACTAAACTGTACTACACTATGCTAGACTAAACTGTACTACACTACACTAAACTGTACTATACTAAACCGTACTACACTATACTAGACTAAACTGTACTGCACTATACTAGACTAAACTGCACTATACTACACTAGACTAAACTGCACTACACTACACTAAACTGTACTATACTAAACTGTGCTACACTATACTAGACTAAACTGTACTACACTACACTAAACTGTACTATACTAAACTGTACTACACTATACTAGACTAAACTGTACTACACTAAACTGTACTATACTAAACTGTACTACACTAAACTGTACTACACTATACTAGACTAAACTTTACTATACTACACTATACTATACAACTGTGCTGTACTGTGCTATACTACACTACACTATACTACACTAAACTGTGCTATACTATACTACACTACACTATAATGCAGTACATTTTAGTTTAGTATAGGATAGAGCAGAACAGTACATTACAGTACAATATTGTACAGTATAGCTCAGTATATTAGAGTACATTATACTATAGCATATGAGTACAGTATAGCATAGTATATTATAGTATGTTACAGTTATTATATGTATACCATATAATTATATAGTATAGTATAGAATAGACTAATATAGTATAACATAGCAGCATAGTAACATATAGTTACTATATATAGTATAGTAGTAGTAACAGTATAGTATAGCATTGTATAGAATTGAATAGGATAGTCAAGTACAATATAGTATAGCATACTATAGTATAGTGTAACATTGCATAGTATAAGTATCGGCACATTATAGAATAGATTAGCACTGTAATACAGTATACTATAAATCTGTGGATGTTCTCAGTCATCCAGGTCATGATAAGTCTCAAGCAAGCATAAGTTATGGCAACTGCAACTTGCAACTTATGCTTGCTTGAGACAGTATACTATAGTTTAGTATTATATAATATAGAATACTACAGTACAGTATAGCACAGTATAATATAACAGTATAGTACATTATAGAATCAAATTGAATAGAATAGCACTACAAAACAGTATAATATAGTTTAGTATTGTGTAGTATAGAATACTACAGTACAGAACAGTAGAATATCATATAATGAATGTAAAAGAGGAGGAAGAAGAAATTTCACCTTTTTAAAAAGAAATGATTCTTGATGTTTACTGTTTGTGCAGATCATCATTTTTTTTTGTCACGATATTTGATCAACTAAGCATTCTGAAATAGAGACAGATGTTGCTTGTTTTAGGCCTTTCATCTGTAATTTAAAATGTGACGTTTGCGCTGCAGGACACCATGTGTCGGGACTGTGTCTACGCAACCTTCTGCACGGCCTGCAGCTGGTGTCAGATGTCCAGAGAGATGAAGAGAAGAAACATCCAGATCGTTCTGGTCAGCGCCAAAAACTCATGACCAGGGCTGCCAAATAAACCAAATGCTGCATATTAATCATGTTTTACTGCAGTCTGTTGAGACAGAGTAGTGATGATATGGTTTATCGAGCATCATTGACTGAATAACTGTAGAATGATGCTGGAATGTAGCTTCATTACAGTTAGCTGGGACGCTAAATCCAGCATCACTAAAGCTCTCAGTGCTGGAAATGGTTGAAAACAGGTTTTTAAAATCTATTATGAGTCTATTTTTGTTTTCCCCTCTGAGACAAAAAAAACCCCAATTCTGTCTGTAGCAACTTTTTAAGTGAGCATTTGTCACCAGTAAATATTATTATTATCATACTGTTATTATCTAGGATTGTGTCTTTTAAAAAGTCTGGAAATAAAATATTTTGTGGCTACTTACAAAAAATTTTATTTGTCCCATAGAAATACAAAAAAAAAAAGTGTGTGTGTGTGTGTGTGTGTGTGTGTGTGTGTGTGCGTGCGTGCGTGCGTGCGTGCGTGCGTGCGTGCGTGCGTGCGTGCGTGCGTGTGTGTGTCTTGTAATATTTTCTTGAAGAGCATTCATAAAAAAAAATCAGTGAAATTTGCTGGACTTTAGTTGATTTTGTTGTGAATGTACTTAAACATTTTAACATTTCTTTTAACTGTAAATGGTCTGAAAATGACAAAAAAGATGAAACTTGGTGCAAAATTACTCAAAAATTTCTCCTAATAAGATAAAACTTTTACAAACTGACTTGAAATTGTCTGAAATTACCCAAACTTTGTCCAGAATTTGTGCAGAAGTGGATTAAAAAGTGAACTCAAGTTGAGGTAACAATAAAATTTGCTTGATTGGACTCAACAACAATTAACACAATTTCACCAATTTTACTCAAAATTTGGCAAAAATTCAACTAAAATAACTGAAAACCGTTCAAAGTTGAATTCTAATGACAGTTTGCTCAAAAAAAGCGGAATCTTTGTACAAAATGATTCAAAAACTTTTTCTAATTGACTAAATTGTATAAAATTACCCAAACATTTGCCCAAAAAGATTAAAAAAAAAAAAAAGTATCTGAAATCACTCCAAGTCATCCAAATCAAATCAAGTACAAACATTGAGCCAAATGACTCAAAACCTTGTTTGAAACAAGAAAGCACTTGGAACACAACTCATTACACAACTCTAAATTTGTCCAAAACAAGTTTGAATATTGTACAAAATGCCTCAAAAACCTGCTCATAACAACATTAAAAAATGACTCCAAAGTACAAAGTTGTTCAAAACCAGAAGAAAATTGGTAAAAATGGGTCAAAAACTTCTCCTAATGAGATAAAACGTTTCCAGATTGACTCGAAATTATATGAAATTACTCCAAATTTGTCCAAAAAGATTCAAGATGTATGCGATAAGTTGATACAAAACCTAATTCAAGCTGAGGTAACAACTAAAATGAACACAATTTCACCAACATTACTCAAAATTTGACAAAAGTTCAACTAAAACAAGTGAAAACTGTGAAAATTGCTCAAAAAATATTAACTTTGAGAATTGAAATAAAGTCTGAATCTGAAAGGAACCCTAACCCTAAAATGGATTAAATGTTTACAGATAGATGCATATAATTTATTTATTTTTTCTAATTTATGCCAGTTTGAACACTGCATATATGCAAGTATTGTTGCTCTATATTAATTCTACATTACAGGTTTTCTACATTTCTGCACACTGGATCTTTTCTCTAACATCTTTAACACATTTAGTGCTTCTTCAGTGAAAAGTTTTAATGTCTGATCTTCTTGTTAAATTAAAAACATTTAACTTCTAGAATTGCAGCAATTTAAAAAAATCTAACGTTCCTAAAACTGATTTAATGGTTAAAGATAGGTGCATACAAATATATTTTCTAATATACAGATGATTCTATAATTAGGGGTACATTTCAAGTCCATGGGGTGTATTTGTCAATTTTATCAAATATTGTTGGTCATTTTTTTCAAGCAATGACCAATTTCAGATTGGATTATATTTCTCTTTCATTTAAAAGAAAAAGGTAACGGGTTCCATAATTTATTTTGCAAAAAATGCAAATTATATATTGGAATTTACAGTTTTTGTGCTGTCCGATTTCTTCAATGTCAAGTTTGTTCTTAAAACTTAACAATAGAGTATATGTTTTCATATATTATTTCAGCATTAATTGTTCAAAAATAATCATTATAACATGATAAAGCTGTTTTTAAATCTATTTAAAATATTAGTATACATGAAATTATTCACTTAATGTCTGTCTGAGAAATCCTTGTCAATTGTGTTACCCACTGAAAAAACCCCTATAAATCAGCACTGGTTTGCTCCAAAATCACATGACTCACATTACTGGAGGGCACATCCTTTTTGGTGGGAACCTTGAAGACAGTGTGGTAAGTTTCAACTCCTCCTTGTCAATATTTCATCAAAATGATTGTCTACACATGGAGCGGATTAATTGTTTGTCAACTGTGTTATCAATATTTTCTTGTGTACTTACTTTATATGTTTTAATGACAAAAATGTAAAGAAAGCACACAGAAATATGAGTTGATCATGGTCATGTGCTGACATCTTCAATGTCTGTAGCTCGCACAAAGTCCAAAAATGGAGGAAATGTCAACTGTGTTACATGTCAACTGTGTCACCCATCAAGTGTAACACAGTTGACATGGTTTATTTTCATAGTTCATGCTTATTAAGCGTAGTTGGTTTAAACACATTAGCTTGATTATACTGTTTTTATACATAAATTGCATGATGAAATCTATACAAGTGTAAGAAGGTAGTAATTACATAAATAATAAATAAATACAAAAACAAATAATATTCAAATAATAAATCAATCAATCAAAACAAAGTTTTCATTGCAAAGAAAGGTTTCTCTCTTCTTTTCCTAATGTGTCCTGTCAACTGCTATTTTGTTGTCAACTGTGTTACATATGATTTTTGTGCCATAATTACATAAAATGTTGGCTAAACTGTAATATAAATGATGAGGGACATTTCTAGAGAGTGAGGACTTAGATAATAATGTTGAGTGACTTTTAAATTCAGTGTAATATGGATTTGTGTTAAAAAAAATAGTCATCCTTGATGATAATATCCTGCAGAATATCAATTTTCAGCTCAAAATTCTTATTTTCAATGCAGTTAGACAAACAACAACAAATATCTGGACGAATAGACCCAAGAAGTTGCAAATAATTGTTTTATCAAATGGGTAGTACTTAATTCATGTCTTCTACAACACAACTTTTGTCCGTAACACAGTTGACAAAATAATGAACTAGGTGTTTATTTTGATTTGAATATTTAAGAAATCATTAGTGGTTAGGCTGGCCAATTAATGGATTTAGCACAGTCCAGGGGTATACTATCGAAACATATAGAATATTAAGCCAAAAAGAACACTGATTTTTTCACTTTTTGGTTGATCTGAAATGTACCCCTAATTCTAGAATCACTCATATGCAACTTTGCACACTGCATACATGCAAGTATTCTTGCTCTATATTAATTCTACATTACAGGTTGTTTAATTTTTTTTTAACATTTTTACATCTTTTCTCTAACGTCTTTAACACATTTTAGTTCTTCAGTGAACAGTTTTTATGTCTGATCTTCTTCTTGAATCAGTTTTCGACATGTTTAACTTCTAGAATTGAAAAGAGCCTAAAGACAGAAGAAACTTTCCTTAAACTGATTTAATGGTTTAAGATAGATGCATATAATAAATTTTTTTTCAGATTTGTGCACGTTTTGTTTTCCTCCTGATTCATCTAACTTTTTCAAGAGATTTCCGAGTTCTCTCTCCTCTTTCATGTTGTTCTGTTTCCACAAAGGTGCAGGATTTTAGAGCTTTCACTGTCTTTATGCATCTTATAGTTGAGATTTGGTGTCTCTGTGTGGCCATTTAGTGTCTATTTTGTTGGTCCCGTCTGTTTTTGGAGTTATTGTTTGTAGTTATTGGTAGTTTTTACATGTATGAATGTTCAATTTACATCTATTTATTGTTGATGTTCGTCTCTTTTAGGTCATTTTGTGTCTCTTTGCTGTGCTGTTGCATCATATCGTCGTTCTTTTGTGTCACTTTGCTGTAGTTTTACAGAGAAATTCTATGTTTTTGTATTTTTCTATGATTTCTGTCATTCTAACTGCACAGAAGTGTCAGGCCTGCAGCAGCAGCAGGCTCTGTGTAGGACTTTTTTTCCCTCCCTTCTGTTTTCCTTATTAGGTGTATTAGGTGTGTGCATGAAGGCTGTGGCGGCAGGTGATGGCACTCTGCAATCAGCAGACCGGGAGACGGACGCAGGGCCAGGAGACGGGCACAGGACCGGGAGATAGACCCGGTCCTGCGTCCGTCTCCAGGTTCTGCTCTCGTCCCCAGGTTCTGCTCCCGTCTCCATTTTCTGCACCCGTTTCGCTCCCGTCTCCAAGTTCTGCCCCCAGGTGGCCCGTCCTATCGTTCTCCTCCACGTTCTGTGCCCAGGTTGCTCCTCCTGTCGTTCTCCTCCAGATTCTGCGCACGGGTGGCCCCTCCTGTCGTTCTCCTCCAGGTTCTCCTCCAAGTTCTGCGCCCAGGTGGCCCCTCCTGTTGTTCTCCTCCAGGTTCTCCTCCAAGTTCTGCGCCCAGGTGGCCCCTCCTGTTGTTCTCTGCCAGGTTCTCCGCCCAGGTCGCTCCTCCTATCGTTCTCCTCCAGGTTCTCCAAGTTCTGCCCCCAGGTGGCCCCTCCTGTCGTTCTCCTCCAGGTTCTCCCCCAGGTTCTGCGCCCAGGTGTCGTTTTCCTGTCAGGTGTTACTGATGAAGATGACGATGAAGTTTTCCTGTCAGGTGTTACTGATGAAGATGACGATGAAGGTTTTCCTGTCAGGTGTAACTGATGAAGATAAAGGTTTTCCTTTCAGGTGTAACTGATGAAGATGAAGGTTTTCCTTTCAGGTGTAACTGATGAAGATGAAGGTTTTCCTGTCAGGTGTTACTGTTGAAGATGACGATGAAGGTTTCCTGTCAGGTATAACTGATGAAGATTTTCCCGTCAGGTGTAACTGATGAAGATGAAGGTTTTCCTGTCAGATGTAACTGATGAAGATGAAGGTATTCCTGTCAGGTGTTACTGATGAAGATGAAGATTTTCCTGTTTGTCTCTCTCATGTCCCCCAGGACAAGTCTCTCTCCTCCTGTCCCCCATAACAGGTGTTTTTCTCTCTCTCTACTTGTTCCCAGGACAGATCTGTCTCTCTCTCTTCCTGTCCCCATGACAGTTGTCTCTCTCTCTTCCTGTCCCCATGACAGTTGTCTCTCTCTCTTCCTGTCCCCATGACAGTTGTCTCTCTCTCTTCCTGTCCCCATGACAGGTGTCTCTCACTCCTCCTGTCCCCATGACAGGTGTCTCTCTCTCTTCCTGTCCCCATGACAGTTGTCTCTCTCTCTTCCTGTCCCCATGACAGGTGTCTCTCTCTCTTCCTGTCCCCATGACAGTTGTCTCTCTCTCTTCCTGTCCCCATGACAGTTGTCTCTCTCTCTTCCTGTCCCCATGACAGTTGTCTCTCTCTCTTCCTGTCCCCATGACAGTTGTCTCTCTCTCTTCCTGTCCCCATGACAGGTGTCTCTCGCTCCCCCGTCCCCCATGACAGGTGTTTGTCTCTCTCTCTACTTGTTCCCAGGACAGATCTGTCTCTCTCTCTTCCTGTCCCCATGACAGTTGTCTCTCTCTCTTCCTGTCCCCATGACAGGTGTCTCTCACTCCTCCTGTCCCCCATGAAAGGTGTTTGTCTCTCTCTCTACTTGTTCCCAGGACAGATCTGTCTCTCTCTCTTCCTGTCCCCATGACAGTTGTCTCTCTCTCTTCCTGTCCCCATGACAGGTGTCTCTCACTCCTCCTGTCCCCATGACAGGTGTCTCTCACTCCTCCTGTCCCCCAGGACAGGTGTCTCTCTCTCTTCCTGTCCCCATGACAGGTGTTTGTCTCTCTCTCTACTTGTTCCCAGGACAAATCTGTCTCTCACTCCTGTCCCCATGACAGTTGTCTCTCTCTCTTCCTGTCCCCATGACAGTTGTTTCTCTCTCTTCCTGTCCCCATGACAGGTGTCTCTCACTCCTCCTGTCCCCCAGGACAGGTGTCTCTCTCTCTCTCCTGTGTGTTCCAGGGATGAGGGATTCACCGTCGAAAAATGTTCGCATTTCAACCTGATCATTTTCAAGTTTCTTTCACACTGAAATGAAGTGCATGACTCAGGTCACACTCCTGCATCCTTATGTGACATATGATCTGAGTTGTCCTGAAAAAATAGATGTTATGGACTGTGATTGTTTTTCAAAAGGAAAAAGCAAAGGTGTGAAACAAAAATCAGTTTCCAGCAGCTGTTGGTGGTAAAGTGTCCAGTGCCCACCACAGCCAGAGAGAAAGGTCAGTGTAAATAAAGTTATTACCATTAATAATATATTGCATTGTTTTTCTTAAATTTCATCATCCTGTTTTAAGTGTTGTTTACCTGATACTCACGCAGTCATGAGCACATCAGGACTGATCCAATGTGATTGTAGAATGTCTGCATTTTATGTAGTTTACAAGTGTTTTCGTGCTACCTGTCAAAATCACTTTAAACCATTTAAATAATTTTAAATCACTTTAAACCATGTTGTCTTGAAAGGTGTAAACACTGTTTTATTGACTTTTAATACAATTAGTATTTCTATAGATTTTAAAATTAGAAATGTTTATAGTATTATACAGCAAGTTTTTTAGAGTATTTACTAACCGTTAACGTTCATGTTACTAACCTGTCTGTTTTGCCTTTTTGTTATTTTTGTTTTTGTATGTAAGCTGCTGAATATTTTGAATTTCCCTCGGGATTAATAAAGCGTCTGTCCGTCGAGTCGTCGGATCCTCTTGATCCTCATCAGGGTCATGGGGGGCTGGAGTCTATCCCAGCTGACTGCGGGTGAAGGCAGGGGACACCTGGACAGGTAACAGTCTATCACAGGTTCACCTGGACAGGTAACTGTATCACAGGGCTACACAGAGAGACAAACATTCACACCTATGGACAGTTTAGAATCACCAATTGACCTCAGCATGTTTCTGGACTGTGGGAGAACCTGGAGGAAACCCACGCATGTACAGGAGAACATGGAGACTCCATGCAGGAAGATCCCAGGAAGGCTGGGACACAAACCGAGGATCTTCTAGCTGTGAGGCGACGGAGCTAACCACCAAGCTACTGTGCAGCCTGCTGCTACTATTATTTTTTTTATTGTCTAATATTCAGATTATTGTCCAGATGAGTAGTTGATCATTCTGTTAATTGCTTGTCAGAAAATTGGTTAAAAAAAAAAAAAAAAAAAAAAATATGGGATGCCAGATTGAACAGGCCACACACCTGAATATATTGAATTTGTAATAGCAACAACAACAACCTGGTTGTGTCACATTTCTGTGCGTTACAAAATGTGTTAGGTGGGAAATAATAATAATTAGAATTACTATGATGTCAAAAACGTACAGAGGAAGGAGAAAATGAGATTGAAAACCTAAATGCAGGATCTAAAATCATAAAGTGGGCATAAATGCTTTCTTACAGTGACATAAAAAAACTGAAAATACACACATTTGACTTTTTTCTTAAGTGATGCAGTAGATGTATTAATTGTCAGAATAATTCAAACCCAATTTGCTGTTGCTGTCAGCTGTTTTGTGTAGGTATTATGTTTGAAAATGAGTTAGAAGACCAAATGCAGTTGTCTTTTGTGCTTTTTTTTAATTGACTTTTATTTCTAAAAATGTAATTCTCAGTACCTCAGCTAAAATGCTGTGCAATTATGTCTCACTGGGGCATTCAACAGACTCACTGTCAAAACAACCACTTGTGATTTCTGCTGTTAAAGTTTTGCAGAGGTTTTAGCTAAGTGTGTGTACATGTGTAATTGTGGTGCATAACCTTTCATGCTTCTGTTTAAATTGCTTGAAGCGGACCAGCGGTCATCAAGCTTTCTGTATCAGCAGAACGATGGTGCCGCCGCTGTTTGCTAACATGGTTCACTTTGTGTGTCTCTGCAGGGGGAGGTGGTGCACTGGCTGGCCTGTTGGCTGGATGCAGCCTGCAGGAAGGGCTCCACTCCCACAGTGGGTAAAGGACTGATGGAGGGAGGATCCTTCACTCGTCCAAACTCAGGTCAGACGCTGGCGCCTCTGCAGGACAATAATCCAGTAAAACCTGCCTCTGAATACGGCCCAATGCATAAAAACACTCAACTATTTTAAATAACTAATAGATTCTGGTTAAATGTCTTTTATTCTTTTAAAGCTGTGTAATCCTTCAAACTACTGGATCATGAACTATGTGTTTGCAAACTCAGGCTTTGCCAAAGTGAGTTGAAAAATGTCAGCAGTTGTTCAGTGAGTTATTTTAAACACGAGCCAGTGAACAAGCACAGTAGACCTGTTTTTATATCTCCTCTTTGTCTGTGTCACAGAGCTACCTCAGGTTATAAACATTTCTCAGAGAGCCCATAGTGTACACATTTAGAGGTTCCGAATTGATTTTGTGGGTCGAGTAGAATGTTTACGAGTATTCATTTTCAAAAAACACATTATTTTAACATGAATATTGGGATGTAGCAGCATCAGAAGAAGCTGCTCATTCTTTGTTTGAGGCCAAACTAGCCACCAGGCAGGCGTTTTGTGTTACATGGTGATGTAGATCAGTAACAGAAGAAATAACTGCACTCTGAATGAGATATTGTGATATGATGCTAACAACAGAGCAGCCCCTTATTCATATGATTTCTGAAAACAGAAATATGTGAACTGGTGATTCCAACACAAGAATGATCCAGGATTAGAAAACGAATGCGTTTAACCTGCTGTCTTTAGATGCTCTGCCAAGGTGGTTGTTGAGTTGTGATATTAAAAAGTTTTTTGCAAAGTTTATCTTTGATTTTAACAAAAATGCAACCACACCATCAAGATGACTTCTTCGACTTGGTATCAGACTATTTAGTTCAGCCACTGAACTGAAAATGTTTTCCTGTTCTTTTTTAGACTTGTCGTTCTTTAACATCTGGGCTAGTTTCATTCTTAAACCTACTGCTGAGTTTTTCTTATCTTAAAATGGATGTTTGACCACACACATCAGTGAGCATGACTGATAAAATGCTGTAGAGTGAATTTATCTGACAAAAATCTGAGTATTTTTCTGTTTTTTCTCACTATTCAGTAACAGACACATCAATAATGCTTGAGTACTTGGAACCCAAAATGTGAAAACGGATTTCATACTAAGTTCTGTTATTATTTTCCTTTGGTGCCTGCTCAAACCTCTGGATGGTGTAAAACAATTCTCACTGCAAGAAAACCCTTGTTTTTATTATTTTACAGTGGAAAGTTAGTTGCTTTGTGTGAATGCTTTTTGACACTTGTGTCTGTTGAGCAGGTTCGTTTTTTGAGATAGAAAACAAACTACTACTTTCCAATTAAGCTGTTTATTTTCTGCCATCAGTGTCTCAAAAGAATCTTGATCAAGGACCTTTTCTGTCTGGAACAGCCTCCCAGAAAATGACAAAGTCTGATATGAACAGAACATTTTATACCGTATTGTGAAATGTGATTGGTTATTGAACACAAACATATCATTCAAATATTGAACAGTGATTGGCTAAAGGTGGGGATAACCGTGGTGTAGACTTAGCTCTCCCATTGGTTGGTGCACAGATACGTCCATATCTCTGGCACACGATTCATCCAATCTCCAGGAACCATCCTGTAAAAGAACCTCCTAGAACCCTCTTCCCTCTCTCTACCTGTCAGTCTTATTCCTCTGTTAACTGAGATGTGATGCAGCTGCTGGTGGTGTCTCATAGGGAGGATTATTATGGTTTCCACTCTTAAACAACCTTGAGTTTAGCGGTTTCAGTAAAATTAGTTGTTTTATTATAAGGACATAGGAATGTGCTGTGTGTGTGAAAACACTCTTTGTACTAGTGTGTGTGTGTGTGTGTGTGTGTGTGTGTGTGTGTGTGTGTGTGTGTGTGTGTGTGTGTGTGTGTGTGTGTGTGTGTGTGTGTGTGTGTGTGTGTGCGCGCAGCTGTAGCTTTCCAGCCTGACCTGTGTGTATCCATCATGTATTTAACCCTTCAGAGCCTGGGTTAATGCTCTCTCTCTATTCAGGTCAACACAACTCATACATTAATTACACAACAAATGGTTATTAATATTGTAATGTCTGTATATCTTATATAGACATAAAATATAATGAGGCGAAACGAGAGTGGTGTCTTTCAATGTGTTTACTTCTGAACTGCCAGACCAGACTGCCAAACATGGGGTAACAGGCATCCCATAATACCTTGCGCAGGTACTTCTTAAAGTGACCATAACACTGTTTTATACATTACAAATATCAATATTGTATTACTCATATGTGACATCAAGTTCAGTGTTCAGCTAGCAGTGCCTTAAAAAAATAAATCCTAACATGTCCTTGTCTCAGTCTGATCCAGTTCTTCTCTAAGATGAGGAAGTGGGCCGACATGTCCAACCTCTCGCAGGACTTCAGGCTACAAATGGATGGCTGGAGCGAAACTTTGAGGTCTCCACCGTGATCTTCCGCAAGTTTGATGTCTTGATTTAGTAGTAAGAGACTTCCTTTTTGTCCAAACCATTTGACTCTGATGGTGTGTGTCCACTGCATTCAATGTTCAACAAGTGAGCAATGGTTTTGTTTCCATGAATATAAACATATATGAAGAGTACATTGTAGTCCAAATTGTTTTCCTGGTCATAAAACTGTTCACCAAGAAGTGTTTCTATTGGAGAGCTGTTACAGTTTAGGGCTGCATGTGGCAAACAGCTGCTCGAAAATAATAAAAGTTGCTATATTTAACAATAGCGCTTCTAAGCATCCAACTTATACTTACTCCTTGAGTGCTCTTTGCTACTGTGACCTGGAAATCAGTCCCCTCCGCCATCATGGAGGATCTTCCAAACCTTTAAATGCTCAGTAAGGAGAGTGGAGCTTAGTGTGAGTAAACACAGCTGTGTTCTACGCACAGTAACTACAGGTTATGTTTCTGTGGTTTAGTGTCTCACACACACACACACACACACACACACACACACACACACACATATTATTTATCTTTTACTGCAGTATTTTAGCTCTGATATCCATCTTTTACTGCAGTATTTTTCCTCTAATATTCTTCTTTTACTGCAGCATTTTAGCTCTAATATTCATCTTTTACTGCAATAGTTTAAATGTATAAGAGCTCATTGTTTGCATCTATTGTACTGCAACTAATGTATTGCATATATTATACTACAACTAATGCATGACAGCTAATTTTTTACAGTAACGTATTAGAGCTAATGCTTATCATCAAGTGTACTGTTAGATCTAATGTGCTACAGCTAATGAAGCCTGAGTGTTGACCAAATGACCACAAAAAGACACAAAATAATCACAGAAACAAAAAAATTTGAACAAAAACACACAAAAATGACTGCAAAGAGACACAAAATGACCATAAAGAAATGCAAAAT